>NC_090368.1:4434024-4630972 GCF_035084215.1 Heptranchias perlo | reverse complement strand
TTTTAACATCCACTTGAATCACTGGAGCAGGGAGACAGGGCCTGATGAAGTTGCATGTTATCCGAGGCCCAGTTTTAAGCCGCTCTGTCGGCTGCTGTTGCAGGTTGAGCACTGAAGATTAGGGAGTCTGAAACCAGCTGCCCTGATTTTGGTCCCCCCACCATGATAAATTTTCACTTCAAGAACTACAGCAAGCAGCTGGTGCATACACATGGGATGGGTATCTGTCAGTACTGGAGGCTGCTGTTCACTTTCCCCTGCAGACGTCTCTTTCCTGTACAGTCCTTCCTTCATCAGATTTCTCTCCTCCTAAACTCTTGCTAAGGTACGGTGATAGGGCACCTGGACCTCACTCAAGTGACCGTCATTCAAGTGTAAGTGTAGACAGTGAGTGCCGACAAGTTATTCAACAGTGGAGTAAGGATTGTCGATGAGCCCAGTCCTGTCCTCACTCAATATGCAGCAGGAGGGTCGATGGACAGTGATCAGGAGCAGGAACCCTGGCTGATCTTCCCCTCCACCCCCAATATAAGGACACTTGGAGGAAAAAAAAAACTTGCATTTATGTAGCACCTTTTCTGACCTCAGGATGTCCCAAAGCACTTTACAGACAATGAAATACTTTTTTGAAGCAGCCAAATTGCGCACAGCAAGCTCCCACAAAACAGAATGGTTCCAGGCATGAGGGACTTCAGTTATGTGGAGAGACTAGAGAAACTGGGTTTGTTCTCCTTAGAGCAGAGAAGGTTCAGAGGAGATTTGATAGAGGTGTTCAAAATCATGAAGGGTTTTGATAGAATAAATAAGGAGAAACTGTGTCCAGTGGCAGAAGGGTCGGTAACCAGAGGACACAGATTTCAGGTAATTGGCAAAAGAACCAGAGGCGACATGAGAAGAAAATTTTTTACACTGCGTGTTGTTCTGATCTGGAATTCACTGCCTGAAAGGGCGGTGGAAGCAGAGTCAATAGTAACTTTCAAAAAGGGAGAACTCCCCTGCTCTTCAAAATAGTGGCCGTGGGATCTTCGAAGTCCACTTGGGAGGGCAGACGGGGCCTCGGTTTAACATCTCATCCGAAAGACTGCATCTCTGACAGTGCAGCACTCCCTCAGTACTGGCACCGGGGAGTGTCAGCCTGGATTTTGTGTTCGAGTCTCAGGACCAATTGAGACCAATTATTGCACCCTTTCTGCCACCCAGGCCGAGTCCAGCTCACTCAGCACAGACGAGGGATTGAAGCAGGCTCAGGAGCACAGCTGGCTGTGTAATCGTACTCACTGAGCTGGCAGGAAAAGCCTGTTTATTTTTTAAAGAAAAGAGAGAAAACCAGGGACCACTTTCCCAGCCAGCCTTGCTATGTTGCACAACCAGCTTCCTGCTGCACAGCAGAGTGTATGTGCCACTTGCATTTATCGAGCACGTTATGACAGCCCAATGAACTGGATGTGGAATGAGTTACTTTGAAGTGCAGTGACTGTGGTATGTCGGCGAATGCAGCAGGCATTTTACACAAGCAAGATCCCACCAACAGTAATGTGATAAATGACCAGTTAATCTGTTTTGGGTATTGATTGAAAGGGCATAGATGCATTTAAGGGGAAGCTATGTAAACACAGGAGGGAGAAAGGAATAGAAGGATATGCTGATAGGGTTAGATAAAGGGCAGGGGCTGGGGTGGGAGGATGCTCGTATGGAGCATAAATACCAGCATGGACCAGTTGGGCCGAATGGCCTGTTTCGGCACTGTTAATTCCATGAAAGTTGGCCAGGAGAATTTCCCTGCTCAGCTTCGGATTGTGCTGTGGGATCTTTAATGTCCGTCTCAACTGCCAGGTGGGGCTTTGATCATCTCATCTGAAAGATGGCATTTGTGACAATGCAGCACTCTCTCAGTACTGCTCTGACGCGCCGTTTAGATTTTGTGCCCAGTTCGTGGTTCGAGCTCGTAATCTTCTGTCTCTAAGGTGGAGAGTTTCACCAACTGAGTCAAGCTAACTCTCGTACGGTGTTTTTTCTAATTCATTCATGGGATGTGGGCGTCGTTGGCAAGACCAGCATTTATTGCCCATCCCTAATTGCCCCTTGTTGTCCAATGGAAATCGCTGACTCGCCACGGGTGCGTCACTGTTTTAGCCACATGCACTAATTTTAGCGGAAAATGCCTTGACCACAATACAGGTGAAAGTACCTCACACGTGCACCTCCCCGCCCGCTCTCCACTCGGACGCTGCTTGCCCGGTGCCCTGTTGGAGCTACTCGTTATTGGTTCGGCTTGCATTCGTGTGGCCTGGAACAGTTTTTGGTTGAGCTGACCACGGTGACAGCTCCCCTCTCCACCCAATGTTGCTGCTATTTCCATGGTCTTTTCACCCGTGTTACACATCATTTCAGCAGATAACCAAGGAAATACAGCACTCGCCACAATCAAAAAAACACTCGCGCACGCACACAACAACAACTTGCATTTATATAGCGCCTTTTAACGTCGTAAAACATCCCGAGGCACTTCACACGGCGATTATCAAACAAAATTTGACACCGAGCCACGTAAGGAGATATTGAGACAGATGACCAAGAAAGGTTAAAGAGGTAGGTTTTAAGCAGCCTCTTAAAGGAGGAGAGAGAGGCGGAGAGGTTTAGAGAGGGAATTCCAGAGCTTAGGGCCTAGGCAGCTGAAGGGACGGCTGCCAATGGTGGAGCGAAGGAAATTGGGGGATGTGCAAGAGGCCAGAATTGGAGGAGCGCAGAGATCTTGGAGGGTTGTCGGGGCTGGAGGAGGTTACAGAGGGAGGGATACACCTGGCTTTTCATCTTAATATTTTACCAACAAACGCACAAAAAGGTTGAAGTGAATCCGAGTATTGAGATCACAGGGCCAACGACAATGTCTGTTGCTCGTTTTTTATTTACTAATCAGAAATGCAATGAGCCACATCTGGATTCCCAATTAGCCACATGTGGCTAATGTATTGGGACAACACTGCTCTAGTATATAGTGTTAAATGTGAATGATCCACAGTGTAAACCCAAGTGTAATTTTGCCCTGATAGATGTGTGACTGACAATCTCACTGCCCCATAATAACTCCATAATTGGTCATTAGTCACAGGACTCCACTGAGGTGTCTCGTCGGGTTGGAAGCAGTCAGGCAGCGAGCCTGAGATATTTTCATCTCAAGGGGCACTGACCTACAATCATATTAAAAATCATATTTAAAAAAAAAATAAAGATTTAAGTCTGAAGGCTATGATTGATTGTGTCAGTCAGAATATGCAAGTGCTTTTTAAAAATGATTTTAGTAAATACTACAGTTATATATTTCTTCCATCGTTGCAATCTTATTACACAAGATAAGGGGTTGGGGGTAATATATTAGCATGGATAGAGGATTGGTTAACAGATAGAAAACAGAGAGCAGAAATAAATGGGTCATTCTCAGGTTGGCAGGCTGTAACTGGTGGGGTGCCGCAAGGATCGGTGCTTGGGCCTCAGCTATTTACAATCTATATTAATGATTTAGATGAAGGGACCGAGTGTAATGTATCCAAGTTTGCTGACGCTGAAAGCTAGGTGGGCAAGTAAGCTGTGAGGAGGACACAGAGAGTCTGCAAAGGGATATAGACAGGTTAAGTGAGTGGGCAAGAAGGTGGCAGACAGAGTATAATGTGGGGAAATGTGAGGTTGTTCACTTTGGTAGGAAGAATAGAAAAATGGAATATTTTTTAAATGGTGAGAAACTATTAAATGTTGGTGTTCAGAGGGATTTTGGTGTCCTCGTACATGAAACACAAAGTTAACATGCAGGTACAGTAAGCAGGAAGGCAAATGGTATGTTGGCCTTTATTGCAAGGGGGTTGGAGTACAAGAGTAAGGAAGTCTTGCTGCAATTGTACAGGGCTTTGGTGAGACCACACCTGGAGTACTGTGTATAGTTTTGGTCTCCTTACCTAAGGGAGGATATACTTGCCTTAGAGGCGGTGCAATGAAGATTCACTAGATTGATTCCTGGGATGAGAGGGTTGTCCTGTGAGGAGAGGTTGAGTCGGATGGGCCTTTTCTCTCTGGAGAATGAGAGGTGATCTCATTGAAACATATAAAATTCTGAGGGGGTTTGACAGGGTAGATTCTGAGAGGCTGTTTCCCCTGGCTGGAAAGTCTAGAATTAGGGGGCATAGTCGCAGGATAAGGGGTCGGCCATTTAAGATTGAGATGAGAAATTTCTTCACTCAGAGGGTTGTGAATCTTTGGAATTCTCTACCCCAGAGTCTGTGGATGCTCAGTCATTGAGTATATTCAAGGCTGAGATCGATAGATTTTTGGACTCTAAGGGAATCATAGAATCATAGAAGTTACAACATGGAAACAGGCCCTTCGGCCCAACATGTCCATGTCGCCCAGTTTATACCACTAAGCTAGTCCCAATTGCCTGCACTTGGCCCATATCCCTCTATACCCATCTTACCCATGGGTATAGAGGGATATGGTATAAGGATCGGGCGGAAAAGTGGAGTTGAGGTCGAAGATCAGCCATGATCTTATTGAATGGTGGGGTAGGCTCGAGGGGCCGAATGGCCTGCTCCTGCTCCTATTTCTTATGTTCTTATTTTATACTATCCCTCGCCCGAGGCCCCGACACACTCTAGGGTAGAGTTCAGTGGGCACCAGCTGTCCTGTGGCACAGGTGCCCAGTCCTTATACGTACGAGGCTCAACAGTGAGTCTCGAGGGCTATTCGACTGTATTAGGCAGTGTAGCCAAGCCTGATCCTGCCCTCACCTGACATCCATCCGCGCGTGCACTTCCAGCACGTTATGGTGATCAGGAGCGGGAGCACTGGTTGGTGGCTCAGGGGCACTGAGGCCAATTACAGCAACCAACCTGCTGCTGCAATCAGTTAACTCGGTAAATACCCGCGGGATCAAACTTGGCACCTTCTAGTTCTGTATGGGTCAGCAATACGGAATCATGCAGCATAGAAGGAGGCCATTCAGCCCATCTTGTCTGTACCGGCTCTTTGAAAGAGCTATCCAATTAATCCCACCCCCCACCATAGTCCAGCAGATTTTTTCCCCTTCAAGTATTTATCCAAGTCCCTTCTGAAAGTTACTGTTAAATCTGCTTCCACCGCCCTTTCAGGCAGCGCATTCCCGATCAGAACAACTTGCTGCGGAAAAAAAAATTCTCCTCATCTCCCTCTGGCTTTTTTGCCAATTATCTTAAATCTGTGTCGTCTGATTATCGACACTCCTGCCAGTGGGAACAGTTTCTCCTTATTGACTCTATGAAAACCCCATTTAATTTTGAACACCTCTTATTAAATCTCTCTTTAACCTTCTCTGCTCTAAGGAGAACAATCCCAGCTTCTCCAATCTCTCCACATAACTGAAGTATCGCACTAGATAGTGTGTGTACCCAGTGAGCCAGGTGAGGGGTCCCTGAATTTGGACCCGGCAGGCCAGTTGCTGGACCGTACTGACCACCTCCCCGACACGGGCACTATTGGAAGAGGAGCAGGGAAGTTCTCCCTGGTGCTATTTATCCCTCGACCAACATCGCTAAAATGGTTCTGACGACAGGTCATTGACCTGAAACGTTAACTCTGTTTCTTTCTCCGCAGATGCTGCCTGACTTGCTGAGTGTTTCCAGCATTTTCTGTTTTTATTTCAGGTTTCCAGCATTCGCAATATTTCGATTTTGACAGATAACCTGGTCGTTATCACATTGCTGTTTGTGGGAGCTTGCTGTGCACATATTGGCTGCCGCGTTTCCTACATTACAACAGCGACTACACTTTAAAGGTACTTCATTGGCTGTAAAGTGCTTTGGGACGTCCTGAGGTCGTGAAAGGCGCTGTAGAAATACAAGTTCTTAACTTTCCTTTTTCGAAACGTTCCCACTTCCTCCCTTATCCTGGCACAGAGAGGATCTCGTGTGATTTACTGTTCAGTCTAATGCTGATGTGTGACTGGCTCCCATTCAGCCTGTTGCTCCTGCCCCTCGGCGTTCGCTGGCCGAAGTGTAATTGTGCCTGTAATGAAGTACGAATGGGCTGGGGTAGGGGTCAGTGAGCGAGGGGGTCCTCTCTTTTTAAACAGGGCCGCTGAGCTGTGACTCTGGCTCATTCTGTTTTGCCTGAGGCGTTAATTTTCTCTCTGATTTGTTCAGAGGATTATATCGGCCCCTGTCAGAAGTGCGGTCTGTTCTGTTTAAAGTGCATTCGTACCTGTGTGTGATCACCACATCCTGTTTCAGGAGAGAGACCTCTGTGTGCTTTTACGTTCGGAGTCAGCAGCCGACCTCCATAAGTGGTGGGCTCTACTTTAACATGGAGATCCACAGAATGTAACCGACAGGACTACGGACCAAGTGTTGGAAAGTGCTATTAAGCTGGATAGCTCTTTTTCGGCTGGCACGGACATGATGGGCCGGATGGCCTCCCTCTGCACCATAACATTCTATGATTCCATGAATGCAAACGTTCATTTATCGAACTAAAACTGTCTCCCTATCCCGATGTACGGAACTGTACAGCCACAGTTGATGGGTCTACAGTACTGTTGGTCCAGGAAAATGGGCTTGTTTACACAATGGAGAGCAGCTGCTTAATGGAGACGTTCCCCACGCCTCTGTGCTACTCCTGGTAGCACATGGTGTCAGCTTGGCTCACTGGTAGCACTCTTGCCTTGGAGCCCCACTCAACACCGAGTCTAGCTTAGTCCTCGACGTCCGACCTGTGTGATCCAGCTCTCTCAAATATGGAAAGACGTGCATTTATATAGCACTGTTATAAACATTGGCCCAGGACACCAGGTAGAACTACCCTGCTCTTCTTTGAAATAGAGGCCATGGGATCCACCTGAGAGGGCAGACGGGGCCTTGTTTAACGTCTCATCGGAAAGTCGGCACCTCCGACAGCGCAGCATTCCCTCTGTACTGGCACTGGGAACGTCAGCCTGGACTATGACCTTCCTTAAAACCTACCTCTTTGCCCAAACCTTTGGTCACCTGTCCTAATGTCTCCTTCTTTGGCTCAGTGTCAAATTTTTGTCTGATTTACACTCCCTATGAAGCACCTTGGGACGTTTTACTACGTTAAAGGTGCTATATAAATGCAAGTTATCCATGTAATTATTCCTTACAAGTCAATCCGGGATGGTCTCCTCTGGCTCCCATTGTTGCTGCCAGACTTTTTGGTGCCCTGTCTGGAGTAGTGCGGTTGAGAAGGTTGCTTAGCAACATTGGGAATTGGGAGACAGCTGATGCTGATCTGGGATCATCCTGGATGGACTAGGAGCTTTGGTTAAGTACACCCCGGTTCCTGTGTGTTCAGCAGGGTGAGGGTTAAGGCCGAGGGAGGCCTGCGGCCTAGTGCCAGCCCTAATCTGTCTCTTGCTGATCCAAATGGGTCAAGTTAACAGCTCAATACTCAGAATCCAGACACTGAAAAACCTACAACTCCCCGAGCACATTTGTGCTCCGTGAATTTCCCTAAGACTGAAGAGATTACTTCAAACGAGGCACAGAATCGAGGGGCTTTTCCTGCAACGAGAATGTATATAGGCAGCTCACAGGTGTAAAGAAAGAACATAGGAACAGGAGTAGGCCATTCAGCCCCTTGAACCTGTTCCGCCATTCAGTTACACCATGGCTGATCTGTACCTTAACTCCACTTACCCGCCTTGGTTCCCTAACCCTTAATATCCTTGCCGAACAAAAAAATCTATCCATCTCAGTTTTGAAATTTTCAATTAACCCCCAGCCTCTGCTGCTTTTTGGGGGGAGAGATTTCCAGATTTCCACTCCCCTTTGTGTGAAGAAGTGCTTCCTGAGCGACCTAGCTCTAATTTTAAGCTTATGCCCCTCTTATTCTGGACACCCCACCAGAGGAAATAGTTTCTATGCAACCTGTACTTATAATTGAACCCTTTACTCCCTTTTAGCAAGGAAGAACTTGCATTTATATCGCACGTTTCTCAATCTCAGGACGTCCCAAAGCGCAATACAGCCAATGAAGTACTTTTGAAGTGTAGTCACTGTTGTAATGTAGGGAACTCAGCAACCAATTTACGCACAGCAAGCTCCCACAAATGTGATAATCTGGGTTTACGGTATGGGAAACACGGAAAGGAGAAAATGTATTTTTCTGTTTCACTTTTCTTTCCTGAAGGCATTCGCCAATGCTGGGTGCAGCGCTGTGGCTGCCCGCCTCCCTGCACTACGTCAAACAAGTGGCAGGTCTTCATGCTATTTGACCGCTGTATGCATCACAACTGAGTCCAATATTGTCCTTGCCTGGCATTCACGCACACGGATAATGATCTGGATCTAGAACCCTGGCTAATTTCTAAATGAATTGGTCAGTCTCGATCCAGTTCCTAGTGGGCAAAGGCCTGCAGCACAAAGGTATCCCTAATTCAGCGCTAAATGGCAGTCTCGTTACATCCCAAGCATAAGTGACCCGATTTACAAGGAACTGCCCGAGAAACTGTGATCTGTACATCTGTCCCGCACATCTGCCTTCATCTGTAACTGCGTTCCTATGTTATGCGGCGGATCCCAGCCCGCCTGCGTAGACTGGCACGTGACGACTAATCTAAACGGGGAGAGTAGGGCGCGGTTTTAAAATTCTCACCCTTGTGTTCAATTCCATCCCACGGCCTCGCTCCCTCCCTATCTCTGTAACCTCTTCCAGCCCTGCTACCCTCCGAGATCTCTGCGCTGCTCCAGTTCTGGCCTCTTGCGCATCTCCCACACCCTTCGCCCCACCGTTGGCGGCCGCGCCTTCAGCCGCCTCGGCCCCGAAGCTCTGAAATTCCCTCCTTAAGCCTCTCCCCCTCTCCTCCTTTTAAGACGCTCCTTAAAACCTACCTCTGACCAAGCTTTTGATCACCTGTCCCAATATCTCCTTATGTGGCTCGGTGTTAATTTTTGTCTGATTACGCTCCTGACAAGCGCCTTGGGGCCTTTTACTACCTGAAAGGTGCTATACAAATGCATGTTGTTTCTGTCCCATGACAGGATTAAAAAAACTGGGAAATCTAAAAGCCCTCAATGGCTCTTGAATCAAAGAGGTTGCGCGTTGAAGCCCCACTCCAGGGCTTGAGCTCGTAATCTCGGCTGTCGTCTCAGCGCTGAGCAAATGCCGCACTGTCGGAGTTGCCGTTCCTCAGAAAATACTTGCCCGTTGAGGTGGATGTAAAAGATCCCATGGCACTATTTTGAACAAGAGGTGGAGATGCTCTCCCTGGTGTCCTGGCCAATATTTGTCCCTCAGCCAATGCCACCAAAAAAAAACCCAGATTAACCGCTCATTTTGATTTGCTGTTTGTGTGATCTTGCTGCGAGATAAATTGCTGCCACATTTCCCTCCGCAAGAACAATCACGTCGTGCTTTGAACGGTAATTAATTGTATGTTTCGGAGAGATGTGTAAGGTGCTATATAAATGCAAGTCTCTCTTCCTTTTTTTTTTTCTCAAGACTTTACCAACTGATCCAAGTTGAGGGAGGGAGGGAGGGAGGGGGGGGGGGGGGGGGGGGGAGGGAAGTTAATACTGAAAAAAATGTCCAAACGCTGAAAGATAAATGTTTCAAGTTACCAACTTGTAGCAGAAGCACATTGGGATTTTATTTATAGTGTGAACAGTGCCGTGCGTGCAAAGGGGCTTTTAACTTCAAAGAGAAGCAGGGGCTGTGAATCTGGCCAAGTGTCTTGTGGGGAGGAGGAGGGGGGGGGCAGGGGGTGGGGGAGATCAGACTCTGAAAGATCTGGAATTAATTATCGTTCGTGTAATGTTTGAGTCTCTGCTTGAATTTCATTCAACGTCTGGACTTTCTTCCTGATTTATATTCTCCAGGAAGTTCGTTGTAATTGGGATTTAACTCTTCACAGCAACTCGCTCACTCATCGGAAAAGATTATTTCCCCTCCGCCGCCCCCCCTCCCCGCCCCCCCCCCCCACCCCGTCCCGATCGCCACATTCCTTCCCGTCCCTCTCCCGAAGCTGGCTCTTGCTCAAGCCGGAAGGCTATTCAACCGTGACCATATCCCAATCTATCCTCCTCCAAATATCCGCACGGAACACTGGATACCAGTGAGGAGCAGGAACTCAGGCTAATCTCTTCCTTGCCCCGGGGGCAGGGTCACTGAAACCAAGTGTAGCACCCCTCCCCCCCGCCCCCCCCCCCCCCCGGCCACCCTGTGCTGCTTCAGCTGAGGTCAGCTAACTCGCCACAAGACGGGTATTGATGTAGGGACTTCCTGCCCTGTGTGATTCAGTGCTTCATTCGCTATTTGTAAATGCCACCCGATTGTTTCCCCTGCTTTCCCGGAACTGTTTGACCCCCTTCTCCGGGTCCCGCAGGCATCCTCCGGCACCTCACCTAAACGGCCGTACTCCAACCTAAGTAGTGATTGTCGTCTGACTATTCGCGCGTCGGGGAGGGCCTGATCCCGTTCTCGACCGATATCTGCCGCGTGCGAACCTACAGCAGGAGTCGTTGGATCGTGATCAGAGGCACCGAGGCCAGTTGTGACTCCTCTCCCCACTGGGCTCATAATCGAGGCAGACCCTCGAGGGCAGTACAGAGGGAGTGGTGCTTTGCCAGAAGTGCTGTTCTTTGAAGCCAGTTCTGGTGGATATAAAAAAAATCCCGTGGCATTATCGGAAGAGCAGGGAGTTCTTCCAGATGTCCTGGGCCAACATTCCTCCCTCAACCAACACCATAAAAAAACAGATTAACCGGTCATTAATCTCAGGACTGTTTGATATGGAATGGCCCCTGCGTTTTCCGACATAACAACAGCCACTGCACTCCAATAAATAAATAAACAAACAACTCATTGCGTGAAGTGCTCTGAGGCATTCCACCATGTGATGAGGCGCGAATATTTCTTTTGCAATCTGTGGGCAGAATTACTATTTCGAAGACGAGCAGGTGTCCTGGGCCAATATTTATCCCCCAACCAACATCACTAAAACAGATTATCCGGTCATTATCTCATTGCTGTTTGTGGGATCTTGCTGTGCGCAAGTTAGCTGCTGCGTTTCCTTCATTACAACAGTGACTATGCATCAAAAGTATTTCATTGCCTGTAAAGCGCTTTGGGACGTCCTCGTGCCGTGAAAGGCGCTATAGAAATGCAAGTCTTTCTTTCATTGTAATAAAACCAGAATGTGACCAGTCAGTCATCGTAAACCAATGGGAACAAAACCCCTTTGTATACGGTGGGCAAGACAGCTGAATTTTGTGATGAGACGGACAGAATTGCGAAATGCCGCTTTCCAAACCACTGGCTAAAAATCTCATAATCCCAAGGAATAGGAACAGAATTTAAATTGTTTTAATCCCTCCCCATGAAAGATGCAGCTTACCACCCTACGATGCTCTATATTTCGATAATGTTCCTGACCGTCAGATGTTGTCTTCCTTTATTTATGTAGTTTATTTTTTTGCGTAATCGATAGAGCTAACTGTCTTTGTGTGAATCTCTCAATAAACAGTGTGTAAATAGATCGGTTAGGGTTCGGGGGTACGGTGGTGTAGTGGTTACGTTGGTGAACCAGTCATCCAGAGGCCTGGACTACTACTCCAGAGAATGTGAGTTTAAATCGCACCATGAATTTGAATTAAGTTTAAATAAAACTGGAAATAAAAAGATGCTTTCAGTAATAATTGTACAGCACAGAAGAAGGCCATTCAGCCCATCGTGCCTGTGCTGGCTCTTGCCCTGCGATCTGTCAGATTGTCGAAAAAAACCTAACTGGTTCACTGATGTCCTTTTTAGGGAAGGAAACCAGCTGTCCTTGCGCCCGGTCTGGCCCATATGTGACTCCAGGCCCGCTCAGTTGTATCAAACCGCTACAAAGAAGAGCCTCACGGCACTGTGGGGGAACCTTCATCACACGGACTGCAGCGGTTCAAGAAGGCGGCTCACCACCACCTTCTCAAGGGGCAACTTGGGGTGGGCGATAAATGCCGGCCTTGCCAGCGATGCCCATATCCCAAGAATTAATTAATTAATTAATTAATTAACACCCCCTCCCCCCAACTCTTTGTCTCCTGCAGATGTTGACTCCTTACTGGGGTGTAGGTTCCACAAGCATCAGGTGTTCTCCGTGCCTTATCCAAGTCTCCGCTCTTCACATGTGACTTTATGCAGAGCAATGACCGGCTGTTCTGGGGAGCACATTCGAGCCGGAACATATCCTCACCTGATATCTGCACAGACGCACTTTCCAGCAGGGGTCACTGGATAATGTTCAGCAAATGGGAACTCTGGCTGATTTATTTTTCGCTCTTCCTTCCTTCCTTCCTTCCTTCCTTCCCTCCCTCCCTACCCCAAGGGTGCTGAGTCCAACACTGGCGCAGACTGGGGGAAGAGCCAGGCGTCTTTAATTCTGGAAGTATTCCCAGCGAGTGCGTCTTGAGTAAATGGATCTTCCGAGTGCTATCACACATATCCATCTATTGCAGATAATAACTTTGAACACATTGTCCAGGCTGACACTCGCAGTGCGGTACTGAGGGAGTGCTGCACTGTCGGAGGTGCCGTCCTCAAAATGAGGTACTAAATCGAGGCCTGCTCCAATGTTTCAAGTAGATTCTAAAGATCCCATGGCACTATTGGAAGAAGAGCAGGGAGTTCTCCCCGGTGTCCTGGGCCACTATTTATCCCTCAAGCACAGTCACCGAAAATGGATTAACTTGTTCATTCATCTCATTTGCTGTTTGTGGGAGCTTGCTGTGCTTGAAATGATGCAGCACTTGATCACGTAACAGTGACCATGCATAATTTAATTCTGCGTGAAGCACTTTGTGGGTGTGTCTGAGCGATGAGAATTGGCGCTCTTTAAATGCCTGTTCTTTTACCGCATTATGAACTCGTTCTGTTTTAATTATTCCATTTACGACACAGGCTCCCTGCTGTGCTGACACAGCTGCAATGCATTATCTTTTAATTAATTTCTTTATTAAAGTTTTAAATTTGCTTTTTTTCTGTAGAAGTGCAATAAATCAATAAACCGAGCTACTCTTCTCCCTCTTCCACCCCCACCCCCCCCTTCTTGCTGCCAATTAAATTGTGTCTTTAAGTCCGAGGCTCAGCTGGAGGTACAAGGTTAAGTGATTCGAGTGCCTTAGGTTAGATACATTCTGGTTTCAACATGCTTACTCTTCTCTCTTGAAGACACTGGCCCCCTCCCTGGGCAATGGTTCTCCCGTCTGTCGCTCTCAGCTACCTCCCCAATTCTTCACGCATGAGCCCAGTGTAGGTAGGCTATTTGACTGTGTAAGGCACCACAACCCTGTCCTCACCTAGTGCCCACCTCCAGCAGGAGTCACTGAATAGCAATCAGGAACCCTGACTGATTTGCCCCCCAGCCCCTTAAGCTCAGTTCCGTTGAGACAAAATATAAAACACTCTTATTGCCCCAGTCGGCTGAGATCAGCTAATTCAGCACAGACTAGGGATTGAACCTGGGACCGGCCTGTACTGTAGGGCTCAGCTACTCACTGGGACATCTGGGGAGAATGTTGCTCTCTCTGTTTAAAGGCAAACCTAACCACGTCTGACTGACAATACAGATTTCTCATGTCCTATTCTCCTCTTCCCTTTAAATTAATTTCTCTGGGTTTATTTTTAAATTTACATTAATCTCCCGCCCTTCTTCCAAAAGCACTCACTCTGATCGGGTGCAGCTCGTAAAGTCCCAGCTGCCCTTTCGTATTCCACCCCAGAGACTTTGGATGGATTAAAAAAAAAACGAGACAAATATAGAAATGAGCTTCTCCCACCTTTTGAGTGAGAGGGGTTGCATAATCATTTAATTGTTAATCGAATGAAAAAGGGATTAACTTCATGTAGCTTTGAAACAACTTTATATGCAGCAGGTTGGTCTCTGCTTACAAACTCCACCTTGCAGACTACTGCCCGGTACGGTTTGGATCGAACCAGCTGCCTAATTGCTGCACTGTCAGATACCGATTAAGGGAATATTTTTCTAAATTGTACACCTAAACTAATGGGAAACGCTGTCGCTTTACTGAAGTAAAGGAGCATCAAATAGTTGTTATCTCAGGCACTAAAATTCTGTAACAACTTAAATCAAATTTTACGCCATGAGAATGTACATTCTGTGGAAAATCAGTCCAGGGTTTGAAATCTCAATTTCAGTATAATATATTTCAAATACAGTGATCGAATGGTGACTTTTATTTTTACAAAATTGTGTATCTTAAACAATTTACTGTGCTCAGTCTCTGAATCCCCAGCTCTTTGCAGCCACTTAACACCATCAGGGGTATGCAAACGACAGCCCGCAGGCTGAACGGAGGTCCTGAGCCCCATGAATGTGACCCACAAAGGCAACTCGCTTCTACTTGTGTTTATTTACCGTTTGCATTATGTGGGCTGGGGGTTTGGAGAGGGGCCGTTCCTGGTCCTGTTACCTCATCGATGGGTAAATCCTAAATCAGGACCCTGAGATCTGTTGGGTTGTCAAGGGCTTTGAAGAGGGTGCACAGGTGATTTACAAGAACGGTACCAGGGATGAGGTATTTCAGTTATGTGGAGAGACTGGAGAAGCTGGGGTTGTTCTCCTTAGAGCAGAGAAAGTTAAGGGGAGATTTAATCGAGGTGTTCAAAATCATGAGGGGCTTTGATAGAGCAAATAAGGAGAAACTGTTTCCACTGGCAGGAGGGTCGGTAACCAGAGGACACAGATTTAAGATAATTGGCAAAAAATCCAGGGGGAGGAGATGAGGAGAAATTTTTTTACGCAGCGAGTTGTTCTGATCTGGAATGCTCTGTCTGAAAGGACGGTGGAAACAGATTCAGTAGTAACTTTCAAAAGGGAATTGGATAAATACTTGAAAAGGAGAAAATTGCAGGGCTCTGGGGAAAGAGCAGGGGGGAGTGGGACTAACTGGATAGCTTCAAAGAGCCAGCACAGGCACGATGGGTCGAATGGCCTCCTTTGGTGCTGTAAGTTTCTACGATTAGCAGCTGGAGATATCTGGGAATTAATAGGGACAGGGATTGGAACTTTGTATGTGGCCCGTAAGGCTCCATGAGTTGCACCTAACTGGTCCATGAAGGTCAAAAGCCTGGACAGTGAGGCCTGGAGTTTCCTCCGTATCTGCGGCCAGATACGCACGTAATCTGGGCGCAAACAAATTCCGTGACTTAAAAGATCGCGCAATTTTGGAAGCAAGCGAGTTATGCGCGTATCGACAGTACACCCAAGTCTCTCCATCTTTTACCCCCCCCGGTCCATCAAACCTTCTGTCCGAACGAACCTCCACCCACAAAACTGACCACGCCGCCGACTGTCAAATGCGAGCAATCTCGCTCTTTATCGGGGGAGGTCTCGCAGATTTTCAGTCATGGCAGGAAACAAAGTCATGTTTCTGGTCTTTTACTTGCAATTTTTTTGAGCGTTCTTTTTTTTTAAAAAAAAGTTGATCCTCACTGAGACCTCCTCTGTATCATCCGTTTCTTTTAATGCATTTTTATGGCAAACTATAGTCACGTTTTAAAATTGAAAAGCTTCCCCGATTGCAGCTTCCTAAATATGCCGTGTGTGATGTGCATGAATGATGGTTAAATGAGATGAAGCATAAATTTTAAGACTCAACGGAAGAAATGTACTGGTGTGGGTTCGGCATTTCCTAAGGGCTCGATTGTTTCATAGAATCTCTCAGCACAGGAGGAGGCCGTTTGGCCCATCGTGCCTGTGCCGGCTCTTTGAAAGAGCCATCCAATTAGTTCCACTCCCCCCTGATCTTTCCCCCATAGCTCTGCAAATTTTTCCTTTTCAAGTATTTATCCAGTTCCCTTTTGAAAGTTACTATTGAATCTGCTTCCACCGCCCTTTTGAGCAGTGCTGCTGATTTAATGAGATTAGGAGGAGAGAAGCATAAAATTATACAGCACAGGAGGCCATTCAGCCCATCGTGCCTGTGCCATACTTTGGCGTTTTTCAAAATGGGCGCAGTTTTGGGCGCAACTCTTGGTTTGGGCCCATGGAGGAAACTCCAGGCCCCTGGATTAAATTTTTATGCTATGACTGGGCTGTAGAATGTAGGGGAATGCCTCCTTTGTACAAGTGTCACTCCTGTGAGTTACCTACCTGTCCATAGAGCTTTTTTCATTCATTCTCGGGATGTGGGCATCGTTGGCAAGGCTGGCATTTATTGCCCATCCCATAGTTGCCCCTTGAGAAGGTGGTGGTGAGCCGCCTTCTTGAACCGCTGCAGTCCGTGTGGTGAAGGGGCTCCCCCAGTGCTGTTAGAGAGGCGAGTTCCAAGATTGTGACCCAGCGACGATGAAGGAACGGTGATATATTTCCAAGCCGAGATGGTGTGTGACTTGGAGGGGAATGTGCAAGTGACTGTAAACTGAGCTGATTGAAATTATGGTCAAGTCAGAAACGTTAGTTTGGCCGATGATCTGTTGTTGCTTCCTGTACCGATCCTCGAAGGGTGTGCGGGGGCTGGGTGGGCGTGAGGCGAGATAGTCATGAGTTAACTCCAGACGCTGGCGTGAAAAGGCTTTAAACCTCACTCCTTCAAGAAGAGTTGTCGGATCAAAAAGGGGGCTTTAAGTACAGCTGCAAACACACTCCGGTGGCTCAGTGGGAGTATCTATTCAGGCCAGACAGTCCTGAGTTCGATCCTGGGAATGTGCCGATTTAACTGATCTCAGCCAGGGCACCGTTTCTGGGAGTTCCCCTGGCACATTGGGCTAGGGAGGGGGAGAGGGAAATCAGCCAGAGTTCCTGCCCCCTCATCGCTGTCCAGTGATCTCCGCTGTAAGTGTGCGTGTGGGTGGTTGTTAGCTGAGGACAGGATCAGGCTTGGCTGTGAAGTCTCCTACAGTTGAATAGCCTGCCAGCACTCACTATCTGGGGCTCACACGTGAGGAGCGGACACTTGGCTGAAAAATAACAGAGGAATGCCAGGCTGAGATCAGCAAACTGTCTTCACACCTAGCACCTTCCTGGTATGTATGGCTCAGTTCCACCTTGGGCAGTGAGCCACCGAGCCTCAAGGCAGAAATATATCTCAATACTTTCTGCAGGGGTAAGGAAGTGTCAGTTAACTACTGAAGCAAGGGTCTGATGTGGATTCCACGCTCCTGGTTGGCAGAGGGAAAGGTTAAGGGGAGATTTGACAGAGGCTTTCCAGATCACGAGCAGTTTTGATAGCGTAAATAAGGAGAAACTGTTTCCAGTGGCAGAAGGGTCGGTAACCAGAGGACACAGATTTAAGGTGATCGGCAAAAGAGCCAGAGGCGACGTGAGGAAACATTTTTTTAACGCAGCAAGTTGTAATGATCTGGAATGCGCCGCCTGAAAGGAAGCAGATTCACTAATAACTTTCAAAAGGGAATTGGATAAATACTTCAAGGGAAAATATTTACAGGGTTATGGGGAAAGAGCAGGGGAGTGGGACTAATTGGATAGCTCTTTCAAAGAGCCGGCACAGGCACAATGGGCTGAATGGCCTCCTCCTGTGCTGTACCTACTAAGACACAGTGATACAATGATGCAGCAGAGTAACTGTTCATAAGAACATAAGAAATAGGAGCAGCAGTAGGCCAATCGGCCCTTCGAGCCTGCTCCGCCATTCAATAAGACCATGGCTGATCTGATCCTAACCTCAAATCTAAATTCATGTCCAATTTCCTGCCCGCTCCCCGTAACCCCTAATTCCCTTTACTTCTAGGAAACCGGTGTATAAAGCAGGGCCAGTTACAGTCCCTATACTGCGCTGTGTACAGAGTCCCTGTTTATTCAACAGGGTTAAGGGTTACTCGCTGTGTCATACAGCACAGAAAGAGGCTATTCGGCCCATCGTGTCTATGCCGGCTCTATGAAAGAGCTATCCAATTGGACCCACTCCCTGCTCTTTCCCCATAGCCTTGCAAATTTCTCCTTAAACTGTACGGAGTTCTTGTTTACTGAGCATGGTCAGGGTTACTCACTATAACTGTGCAGAGTTACTGTTTATTCAGCAGGGTAAGGGTTATCACTGTGTAACTGTGCAGAGTTACCGCTTATTCAGCAGGGTAAGGGTCACTCACTGTGTAACTGTACAGAGTTACTGTTTATTCAGCAGGGTAAGGATTATCACTGCAACTGTACGGAGTTACTGTTTATTCAGCAGGGTAAGGATTATCACTGTAACTGTACGGAGTTACTGTTTATTCAGCAGGGTAAGGATTATCACTAACTGTACAGTTACTGTTTATTCAGCAGGGTAAGGGTCACTCACTGTAACTGTACGGAGTTACTGTTTATTCAGCAGGGTAAGGGTTACTCACTGTGTAACTGTACAGAGTTACTGTTTATTCAGCAGGGTAAGGATTATCACTGTAACTGTACGGAGTTACTGTTTATTCAGCAGGGTAAGGATCACTCACTGTAACTGTACGGAGTTACTGTTTATTCAGCAGGGTAAGGGTTACTCACTGTGTAACTGTACGGAGTTCCTGTTTATTCAGCAGGGTAAGAGTTGCTCATTGTTAGGTTAAGGGTCATGAGTGATAAGCTACTCTGTCAACTGTGTGCCCAGAGGAATCTGACATGTGTTTTTTCTCTCTCCAGAATGCATGACTCACAAACACACTCCGCACCATCTTGGTATACAGGCTGTTATTTTAAAGCCAAATACTTTCGCCATTTGTGTTTTGCGGGTCCCTGTGCTGTTAAATGTTTAATGACATACAAGAGTTTACTTTAAGTGTCAGGTTTTGTAGCCCATGTATGCAGCTTAATGACCCAAGTGCTCACTTTTTTTTCAAAGGCTAGTCCTTTTATTGTGGGGTGAAACCTCTCTCTTTGTCCTCTCGTTAGTGGGACCCATCCGAGATGAATTGTTGTGCTTTAAATTTTCTCTGCTGAAATCCATTGCTGGGATACAGTCTCACTGGGCTCCCTCCACTACTAGGCCCAAGAGACATGTAAAAAAAAAAGAAAGAATTTGCATTTATATAGCACCTTTCACGACCTCAGGACGTCCCAAAGCGTTTCACAGCTAATTACGTACTTTTGAAGTGTAGTCACTGTTGTAATGTGGGAAACGCAGCAGCCAATTTGCGCTCAGCAAGATCCCACAAACAGCAATGTGATAATGACCAGATAATCTGTTTTAGTGATGTTGGTTGAGGGATAAATATTGGTCAGGACACAGGGGAGAACTCCCCTGCTCTTCTTCGAATAGTACTGTGGGATCTTTTACGTCCACCTGAGAGGGCCTTGGTTTAACGTTTCATCTGAAAGGCGGCACCTCCGACAGTGCAGCACCCCCCACAGTACTGCACTGGGAGTGTCGGCCTAGATTTTGTGCTCAAGTCACTGGAATGAAATGGCTTGAACCTAGGACCTTCTGAGTCAGAGGCGAGAGTGCTGATACATGGGAGAGGTGGAAAACCTCTCCGACTCCCATCCACCCAGGCGATCGAAAATCGTCCGGGCGGCCACATTGAGCATGACACATTCCTTGGCACCTACCTTTTGTATGATGTGATCTCTGCCCCAGCCGGGAACTGGTCCAGCTCTCTCTTGAAGGTATGACGGGAATCGATACTCACCACTCGAGCCGGCAACTTGTTCTGTAGGTCTACTGTTTTCTGTGAAAAGAGCCACCTAACATCTAATCTAGTTCTACCTTTGCGTAACTTAAAGAACGTGACTCCTGGTCCTCCCCAACCTATCTAATCAAAATAATGAGATGTGAATGTCAATACAATCTAGTCCTTTGTGTGTGAGCCTAGACAACAACAACGTGTATGGTGCCTCTAACATAGAAAAACGTCCCAAGGAGAGTCACAGAAATGTGAGGGAAACGGACACTGAGCCATAAGGAAAGACTAGGAGGGGCGAGCAAAAGCTCGGACAAAGAAGCGGGTTTTAAGGAGTGTTTTATTGGAGTAGAGGTTTGGGGAGGGAATTCCACAAGAGTGTGCGGCTAAAGGCACAGCCGCCAATGGGGGAGGGAGGAGGCCAGAGTGAGGAATGGAGAGTTCGAGAGGGGGGGAGCGTGTTGGAGGGCTGGAGGGGGTAAGAGATAGGAAGAAGCCGAGTGAGTACCGGCAGGCTATTCGAGTGCAGGAGGAATCGTAGCTGAGCTTGACCCAGTCCTCAGCCGACATCTTCTCTTACTTTTTGTCATGCAATGTATGTTACTCCTGCAAATCGAATACTATCCTATTTACTGTACGTGTTTAACCAGACAACAGTGCTATTTTTGAAACAGGGAGGCGCTAAGTTAAATCTCAGTTTTTGCCTTACCCTTTGGAACCCAGCAAGAAGCATTTATCCAGCGCCTTTAACGTAGTAAAATGTCCCAAGGCGCTTCACAGGAGCGATTATCAGACACAATTTCACACCGAGCCAAAGAAGGAGACATTGGGACAGGTGATCAAAAGCTTGGTCAAAGAGGTAGGTTTTAAGGAGGAGAGGGAGGTGGAGAGGCATAGAGGTTTGGGGAGGGCATTCCAGAGCTTAGGGCCTAAACGGCTGAAGGCACGGCTGCCAATGGTGGGGGGGGTGCGAAGAAAATCGGGGATGGACAAGAGGCCAGAATTGGAGGTACGCAGAGTTCTTGGAGTGTTGTAGGACTGGAGGAGGTTACAGAGATAGGGAGGGCCAAGGCAATGGAGGGATTCGAAAACAATGATGAGAATTTTAAGCACGAGGTGTTTCTGGACTGGGAGCCATTGTAGGTCAAGAGCATAGGTGTGATGGGTGAACAGGACATGGTGCGAGTTAGGATACGGGCAGCAGAGTTTTTGGATGAGCTCAAGTTTATGGAGGGTGGAAGATGGGAGGCCGGCCAGGAGAGCATTGGAATAGTCGAGTCTGGAGGTTACAAAAGCATGGATGAGGGTTCCAGCAGCAGATGAGCTGAGGGAGGGGGCAGAGACGGGCGATATTACGGAGGTGGAAGTAGGCGGTCTGTGATGGGAGGGTATGGGGATCGGAAGCTCAGTTCAGGGTCAGGTAGGACGCTGAACTCGACTGCGGAGCAGGCTCGAGGGGCCGATTGGCCTACTCCTGCTCCTATTTCTTATGTACTGGAAGAAGAAAACTTTAGAGCTTTCCTGATTCGCTCAGCGGGTAAAGACACTGCATGCACAGTGTTACATAGACCGGAGGATCCCAGATTCTCCCCCTCCTTCCCCCACGGTGTGAGCTGAGTTAACTGATGTCGGTGAGGGCGGCAATTGTACAATTCACCTCAGCACGTCAGCGTTAGGGAGGAGGAAATCAGGCGGGGGTGGCTCCTGCTCCTGATCGTGAGGAGGAAATCAGCCGGGGGTGGCTCCTGCTCCTGATCGTGATCGCTATCCAGCGACCCCTGCTGTGAAGTGTGTGTAACGTTGGGCAAGGGCAGGTTCGGGCTTGGCCGTGATGCACACTATAGTCAAATAGCCCACTGATACCCGTTGTCTAGGCTCATGCGTGAAGGATGGACGCTTGTGGGGGGGCGGGAGGGAGGAGAGGAGTAAATTGAGAAAAAAACAAAGAATTTTATAAGAATGGAAATACGCCCCAGTGGAGTGAGTTCAAAAATAAATTGCATGTGATCTATACTGGGTGTTTCACAGCTTTCAGTAATGAAGCATCCCTCTGACATTCCATGGGCTAATTTTTATTAGCTCCATATGGATCTGTTAAAGGAGCTGAAACCACATCAGAAGCTGGAAGTGCCTTTGATCTGTGGTTCCTGACAGCAGTGTAGCCGTGCTGGGGGAGTTCCTTTTATTGCACTGCAGCCAAACGCATTTTTATTTTTAAGGAGCAGGGAGACAGACTCGCTGAAGTCTGGAAGAGAATTTAAATGGTACAAACGTTCAGTTTTTTTTATCTCCTACCCCTGGCGTTGGGGCTAAGCCGTACGGACCAGGAATGTCCCAGGTTCGATCCACCCGGGCGAGGGGCTGAGTTGGCCGATCACAAATAGGGGCGCTACAATTGGGCTAGGGAAGTGGGGTGGGTGGGGAAAATCAGAGAGAGTTCCTGCTTTTGATTCGTCATCCAGTGACTCCTGCTGGACATTAGGTGGATATCAGGCGAAGACGGGATTTCTTTTTGGTGTGGCTGCGATGCCCACCATGGTGGAATAGCCGCCCGTCCAGGCTGGGACCTGAAGGATGGGGAGGTGGGCCAGGGTACTGGAGGGTGGCCGCCACACGTGAAATCCGTGCCCCAGCAAGAGTCAGCGCCCTCGGGGAGAGGAGGAGACGGCATTGGAAAGGGTGGTGGGTGCAGGCGGTGGGGGGGTGGAAATTATTTTTTAAAAAGATGTTGCACGGCTCGAGCAGAAGCATGTGTTCCAAGCCTGCCCTCGGTATCTCCAAATCCACTTCTAATAGTCACTGTGGTTTCTGAGGGTTTAATTTTGTCCGACAGGCCTGTTATATCGAACGTTGCTGTGAAGTGGTTTCAGTTTAGCAGCTGCAATGCGGTCTGTCTCTACGCACCCGTCTTGAGTGGGTTATTCGTTGCCTCAGATCTCATTATTTCCTACATGTATCATTACGAATACAGCCTAGGTCTCCGCTGTAGAACTTGTTCAAACTGGTTTGTAATTACTGTAAGTGGATAACCTATTTTGTTACTACTTGGCATGTAATGCTCCCAAGCCATATGAGTGTCCAGTACACATTATATGGTGTAGTTACAGCAATGACATGTAGTATATCTAACCTCAAAATGAGTTTAGTCTGGATGTGAGGCACTGTTGTATCAGCCATGGCTCAGTGGGTAGCACTCTTACCTGTAAGTCAGAAGGTTGTACGTTCAAGCCCCCCTCCACAGATTTGAGTACAAAATCCAGGCTGACACTCCCAGTGCAGCACTGAGGGAGTGCTGCATTGTCTGGAGGGTCGTGCCGTCTTTCAGATGAGATGTTCGCCGGCAAAAAGATCCTGCGGCACTATTTCAAAGAATAGTAGGGGAGTTTTCCCTGGCCAATAGTTATCCCTCAACCAACATCAATAAAAATACAGATAATCTGCTCATTTATCACATTGCTGTTTGTGGGAGCTTGCTGTGCGCAAATTGGTTGCCGCGTTTCCTACATTATAACAGTGACTACACTACACTTCAAAAGTACTTAGTTGTAAAGTGCTTTGCGACATCCTGAGATCGTAAAAGGTCCTATTTAAATGCAGGTTCTTTCTTATTATGCAATGCAGTACAATTTTTAGCTGAGTTTCTGCTGCACTGGACTGTTGTTATATTCTTAATGTTGGTAAACAAACCACAGGGCAGTTGCTATCAATTTTGCGAAACCGTTGCCCAGTAATCGGATGTCGGTTAGTACGGCACTACAGCTCTACAGCTGCAATTAAGTAGTCTGGTGCAATATCCTGCCTTTGCTCCTCTATGACAATAACGTGCAGTGGGCAGTATAACTTGCTGCCACTGGTTTGCACGCCTCTGACCCATTTACAGATGTCAAACCATTGCCTGTCGCTTAAAGGCTCAGCTGTGAAGTAACGGGCAGAGAGGAGGAGGGGGTCAAGACTTGAGAATGGGCCGTCAGGAATTGCAGGGGCAATTATGCCTGTTCAGGAGGGAATACTTCTCCCCATCCCCACTCATTTCTCCCCTACTTTTCTGAAGTGGAGATGCCGGTGATGGACTGGGGTGGACAAATGTAATAAAACTAAATGTAATAAAACTAAATAAAACTGTTGGACTATAACCTGGTGTTGTAAGATTCCTTACTTTTCTGAAGGTGCTGCCTCGTGGTGGGGTGCAGCTGTAGAGATGTTGCCAGCCTCTGCTACCGTGTCCAAGTGTCCATTCCTCATGTGTGAGACTGGGTAGGGAGAAAAATATGGGAGGAGGGGGCGCATCACAACTAAACCTGATCCCCTTATCACCTGAGGTACGCACTCGCTCATGCCCACCTCTCTCTCACTTTCCCCCTCCTCCACGACCCTTGGCTGAGGCCAATTGTGCCTCCCACCATTAACCCAGCACAGACCAGGGGATCAAACACGGGGCCTCATCTGCTCCATAGGGGCTCACTGACTCACTGAATGCTGCAGTTGCCCACTGATCTACATGGAATGGATTTGTTAAAAGGCCCCATTATTTCCAGTGGCAGCTCCTCTGTGCAGAGTGGGAGGAAGTGTCGGGCTGAGCTTCTGCCAGGAATTAAGGCATCTTGTGATGAAATGGCTGACAGCTCTGGAGTCAGAGAGACTGCCGGCAATGCATGCCTGGCTCTGTGCATACAGCACAAACCACTGAATCCAAGTTAAAGCAGCGCCTTTTATTTCCCATCCAGCTCTAACTTGTGTTGTGTCAAACTCTTCCCTGTCCTATCAGTCATAACTTTTTCCTTTGTTATTGGCCAATTCTTTGCTGCTTCTGTCCTGAAGGCGCGAACTCCTGCTGGGGCCCATGGAACCTTGCCCAAGTAGCCATTCTTCGTGTCTGAGCCTAAACAATGAGACTTGACAAAGGCTATTCGCCTGCAAGGGGCATCGCAACTGAGCTGAATCCTGCCTTCAAACGTCCGTACACACGTGTAATTTCCAGCAGGGGTCCCTGGAGAGCAGTCAGGGGCAGGAACCCTGAGTGATCATTTTGTTTTATTCCCCCTCTCCGCTCTCTAACCCAAGGATACTGGGAGGTTCTAGTTCGAAACATCAGCCCCCTTTGCTGAAATCAGCTAATTCGGAATAGAGCAGGAATTGAACTGGACCAATCCTGGTGTAATGATCCTGAGGAAACTCCGTAAACTTCAGCTCATGCAAAACTCGGCTCCCTGTATCCTAACTCACACCCAGTCCCGTTCACGTATGCTTGCTGAACTACATTGGCTCCAGTCCGGCAACGCCTCAAGTTCAAAATTCTCATCCTCGTGTTCAAATCCCTCCGAGGCCTCACCCCCTCCCTATCTCTGTAACCTCCTCCAGCCCTACCACCCTCCGAGATCTCTGCCCTCCTCCAATTCTGGCCTCTTGTGCATCCCCGATTTCCTTCGCCCCACCATTGGCGGCCGTGCCTTCAGCAGGCCCTAAGCGCTGGAATTCCCTCCCTAAACCTCTCTGCCTCTACCACTCTCTCCTCCTTTAAGACGCTCCTTAAAACCTACCTCACCTATCCTAATACCTCCTCATGTGGCTCGGTGTCAAATTTTGCCTGACGATGCTCCTGTGAAGCGCCTTGGGACGTTTCACTATGTTAAAGGCACTATATAAATGCAAGTTGTTGAACTGGGCTGTGGGAAGGTAGAGGGGTTGTGACTCCTCCCACTCCTTAGGAAGGGGAGAGGGAAGTTGGATAGAAAAGGCAAAATAGGTTTTGTGGAGAGAGAGGAGGTGGAGGAGCGTTGCAGTTTCTGCCGTATCCTTGCTACTGGTTATTGTTCTATATAATATAACTGTTTGGAAGAAGCTGAACCCTGGTTGGTGCTTATCCAGGGCTTCGCACTGGTCTAGAAATCTCAGTGCCACATTGGGCAGATTTATCGGGGGAATATTACGATTTCTCTTTATAGTATAAAGCTATTTTATTGATGGTTTATTTTCCATGAACTGTTGAATTGCAAAGTAATCACAGTGCTGGCGGTAGCCCCTCAATAAATCAGCGTTGTAACTGGGCTTATTTAATCTGTTGGTACCAATATGCCACAGGAAAAACTTACGCTATCACACTTTAATGTTGGATGATAATCTTAGGGTGCTTTTATGGTTATCAGCTATGGCTCGGTTGGGAGCACACTCACCTCTGCGTCAGAAGTTTATGGGTTCAAGCCCCACTTCAGTAGACGTGAACACAAAATCTAGGCTGACACGCCAGTGCAGTACTGAAGAAGTCCTGCACTGTTGGAGGTGCTGTCTTTCGGATATGATGTTAAACTGAGGCCACGTCTGCCCTCTCAGGTGGACTTGAAAGATCCCATGGCACTATTTTGAGGAAGAGCAGGGGAGTTCTCCCCGGTGTCCTAACCAATATTTAATCTCTCAACGAATATCACTTTTAAAAAAAACAGATGATCTGGTCATTCATCTCATTGCTGTTTGTGAGATTTTGCTGTGCGCAATTGGCTGCCACGTTTCCTATATTACAACAGTGATTATGCTTCAAAAGTACTTCATTGGCTGTAAATATCTTTGGGATGTCTTGAAGTTGTGAAAGGCGCTGTATAAATGGAAGTCTTTATTTTTTCTTTTACGTTATAGTATGTCTGCAATCTCACTTAATCAGTGACACTGCTAAGGTTAAACGTTCCTGTGTTTGTAAAGCTAGATTTTGCTGCGTCTCCCAATCTGCTCTTGTTCCCAGCACACTTGAGACTGCCCAGTAAGTGTACGATGCCGGATTAGTGCATTGGAATGATGAAGTGAACTACTGTCGTGATATTAGTACACAGACGTGTGGGACAATGCTCAATCTCAGCTGATACTTAAATGCAGTAGTGAAAGAGTGCTGCATTGTTGGAGGCGCAACCTTTCAGAGGCGATGTTAACTGCCTTATTCCACGGAACATTTTGGACAAGAGTAAGAAGTTCTCCCAATGTCCTGGCCAATATTCATCCCTCAATGTTTGGAGATGAGTAGGGAGTTCTCCCGATATCCTGGCCAATATTCATCCCTCAATGTTTGGAGATGAGTAGGGAGTTCTCCCGATATCCTGGCCAATATTCATCCCGCAATGTTTGGAGATGAGTAGGGAGTTCTCCGGGTATCCTGGCCAATATTCATCCCTCAATGTTTGGAGATGAGTAGGGAGTTCTCCCGATATCCTGGCCAATATTCATCCCGCAATGTTTGGAGATGAGTAGGGAGTTCTCCGGGTATCCTGGCCAATATTCATCCCGCAATGTTTGGAGATGAGTAGGGAGTTCTCCGGGTATCCTGGCCAATATTCATCCCTCAATGTTTGGAGATGAGTAGGGAGTTCTCCGGGTATCCTGGCCAATATTCATCCCTCAATGTTTGGAGATGAGTAGGGAGTTCTCCGGGTATCCTGGCCAATATTCATCCCGCAATGTTTGGAGATGAATTGGGAGTTCTCCAGGTATCCTGGCCAATATTCATCCCTCAATGTTTGGAGATGAGTAGGGAGTTCTCCAGGTATCCTGGCCAATATTCATCCCTCAAACAACGCCAGCAGAAGAGCAGATTAATTGATCATTCATCTCATTTCAGTTTCTGGGAATTGTCGATTGGCTCCGCCTGTAGCATGTTAACACCGGAGTGCGGTATCTGTCGGTTGCTATCCCCGCAACCCAGGCTTCACTATTAAAGTGCCTTTAAATCACCTAAAATTGGTCCCATTGCTGCCACCACTAGTGACAGTAACATCGAGTGCTACACAGCTGAAAATGCTCTCTTTGGACCTAACCCAAATTTGGAAGGGCTCGAGCTCTGTTTGTACCACTGGGCTTTTTTCACATTTCAAGTGTAGAAATCTCGTCGGCCCACAATTGGAAATTCTGAATGCCAGAATACATCACATCTGCTGTAATCCTGTAGCCCAAAAGTATACTGGGAACAAAGCACTGACCATCAACTGTAGTAATTACACTCTCCCACACTGTGACTAATAGGTACATTCACCCTCAAATATCTCAGCAATGACAGTGTTGCTGACGATTCGAATTGCTACGAAACCAGACTGTCCAATTCAAAACGTCATCCTGGTTGGTTGAGCCTAGAGCCTGTTTACTGCACTTAATACGAACAGACAATTTTTTTTTAAGTCAATTTAATATAATAAAAACAGTATGTGTGCATGCATTTCCTGTCACATCACACATTTCTGTCACACTTTAACGATAGACAAATTTATTCGAGGTAAACTTCTTGCAACTTGATCAGCTCATATACAATTTACTACCAACAATGTTTATTTTTTTTTAAAGTGTGTACAAAGAGAAAGAGAGTCAATCATTTCGCACTGATTACGGGTTATTTGCTGTTGCTGGGGAAGTTTGCAAATTGCCCTGGAACCTGACATTTATAAGTGTTTGGCGATCTGCAGCAATTCAACTCTAACTGACCATCGGCTTCAGCTTATTTACAGCAGATCGTCTGCCATGGCCCTGTGGGCAGCACTCTTACCTCTAACCTCTAAGAAGGTTGTGGGTTCAAGCCCCAATCCAGAGACTTGAACATATAATCCAGGCTGACACTCCAGTGCAGTACCGAGGGAGTACCGCACTGTCGGAGGTGCTGTCTTTCGGATGAGACGTTAATCCACATCTGTCCCCTCAGGTGGACGCAAAAGATCCCTTATTACTATTTGAAGAAGAGCAGGGGAGTTTTACCCGGTGTCCTGGCAAATATTTATTCCTCAACAAACATTACTAAAACAGATTATCTACTCATTGCTGTTTGTGGGATCTTGCTGTGCGCAAATTGGCCGCCACGTTTCCTACATTACAACAGTGACTGCACTTCAAAGGTACTTCATTAGCTGTAAAGGTTAAGCTGATAGGGTTTGATGAAGAGGGGTGCGAGGAGGATCGTGTGGAGCATAAACACCGGCAATTAGGGATGGGCAATAAATGCCGGCCTTGCCAGCGACGCCCACATCCCGTGAACGAATAAAAAAAAATTTTTAAAAATAGACCAGTTGGGCTGAGTGGCCTGTTTCTGAGCTGCACATTCTATGTAATTCTATGTAAAGCGCTTTGGGATGTCCTGAGGTCGTAAAAGGTGCTATAGAAATGCAAGTCCTTTTTTATATAGTGTAACGCCTCTGTTGTTACGAAACAGCATTAATGTGAGCAACATCACAAGGAAACTGCTGGTGTCTCTCTATATGCAGTCTTACACCTAGCACGTGTCTGCTGCACACCTGTATTGCACACATCAAAGTGTCTTCCTTTGTTACAGATGCAAAGCAGTCTTTTTTAAAAAAAAAACGAAAGCTAATCATTGAGCTGCAGCCTGAAATTTACAGTTAGAATTGCCGTCTGGCTGACCTCGGCAGTTAACGGGACGAGCCAGGTTAATGGGCAAACATCACAAGCCTGATCCAGGTCCCAGACTACCAATCAGCCACACTATGCGCGATCCGCCAGCCATTTTTGAAAATTCCAATGTATTCAATGTAATAATTCCTTTTTTTTTTCCCTCTTGCTGTTCTGCAGGTCTATGCCCAGTCACAGAATTCCGATGAGTTTAGAGAGTCTTCCAGTTATCCGTCTCCCAAAGCTCCCAGCAGTATGTTTTCCAGCTCTTTCCTTTTGCCAGGTGAGGCGACTGATTTAGCAGTTATGATGATCACTGTAGGGGGTTGTGCCCCCCATATGCTGCCCTTTGGTCCCAACTTTCCGTGTTGCCATTACATTGAACCGGGAATCAAGCTGTGCCTCATTTAATTACTCTGTTTCTTCCCAGCAACCCAGTTTTCTTCCTTCCTCTCCTGACTAGTCTTGGGGTACCGTTCTGTGGTGATTATTTCTGGGGTACGGTTCTGGGGGTGACTGTTCCTGGTGTACCGTTCTGTGGGTGACTGTTCCTGGGGTACGGTTCTGTGGGTGACTGTTCCTGGGGTACGGTTCTGTGGGTGACTGTTCCTGGGGTACGGTTCTGTGGGCGACTGTTCCTGGGGTACGGTTCTGTGGGCGACTGTTCCTGGGGTACGGTTCTGGGGGCGACTGTTCCTGGGGTACGGTTCTGTGGGTGACTGTTCCTGGTGTACCGTTCTGTGGGTGACTGTTCCTGGGGTACGGTTCTGTGGGTGACTGTTCCTGGGGTACGGTTCTGTGGGCGACTGTTCCTGGGGTACGGTTCTGTGGGCGACTGTTCCTGGGGTACGGTTCTGGGGGCGACTGTTCCTGGGGTACGGTTCTGTGGGTGACTGTTCCTGGGGTACGGTTCTGTGGGTGACTGTTCCTGGGGTACGGTTCTGGGGGCGACTGTTCCTGGGGTACGGTTCTGTGGGCGACTGTTCCTGGGGTACCGTTCTGTGGGCGACTGTTCCTGGGGTACCGTTCTGTGGGCGACTGTTCCTGGGGTACGGTTCTGGGGGCGACTGTTCCTGGGGTACGGTTCTGTGGGGACTGTTCCTGGGGTACGGTTCTGGGGGCGACTGTTCCTGGGGTACGGTTCTGTGGGTGACTGTTCCTGGGATACGGTTCTGGGGGCGACTGTTCCTGGGGTACGGTTCTGGGGGCGACTGTTCCTGGGGTACGGTTCTGGGGGCGACTGTTCCTGGGGTACCGTTCTGGGGGCGACTGTTCCTGGGGTACGGTTCTGGGGCGACTGTTCCTGGGGTACGGTTCTGTGGGCGACTGTTCCTGGGGTACCGTTCTGTGGCGATTATTCCTGGGGTACGGTTCTGGGGGCGACTGTTCCTGGGGTACGGTTCTGGGGGCGACTGTTCCTGGGGTACCGTTCTGTGGCGATTATTCCTGGGGTACGGTTCTGGGGGCGACTGTTCCTGGGGTACGGTTCTGGGGGCGACTGTTCCTGGGGTACGGTTCTGGGGCCGACTGTTCCTGGGGTACGGTTCTGGGGGCGACTGTTCCTGGGGTACGGTTCTGGGGGCGACTGTTCCTGGGGTACGGTTCTGGGGGCGACTGTTCCTGGGGTACGGTTCTGTGGGCGACTGTTCCTGGGGTACGGTTCTGTGGGCGACTGTTCCTGGGGTACGGTTCTGTGGGCGACTGTTCCTGGGGTACGGTTCTGTGGGCGACTGTTCCTGGGGTACGGTTCTGGGGGCGACTGTTCCTGGGGTACGGTTCTGTGGGCGACTGTTCCTGGGGTACGGTTCTGTGGGCGACTGTTCCTGGGGTACGGTTCTGGGGGCGACTGTTCCTGGGGTACGGTTCTGGGGGCGACTGTTCCTGGGGTACGGTTCTGTGGGCGACTGTTCCTGGGGTACGGTTCTGGGGCCGACTGTTCCTGGGGTACGGTTCTGGGGCCGACTGTTCCTGGGGTACAGTTCTGGGGCCGACTGTTCCTGGGGTACGGTTCTGGGGGCGACTGTTCCTGGGGTACGGTTCTGGGGGCACTGGAAGCCAAACGGTACCTCACCCAGATGCCCACTATTCATTGGCGAGCACAGATCAGTGGCAGGCTATTTGGCCATGAGGCGCGTCACAGTGCAGCCCAAATGTACCCTTACTCAACATCTGCATAAACTTGCAGGAGGGGGTCACTGTGTTGTGGTCAGGAGTGAGAACCCTGGCTGATTTAAACCCCCACCTCCCCCCTCCCATTCTGTAACACAACAGCCCCTTGCTGCGCTCAACTAGCTCAACATTGACTGACTGACGGCCGAACCTGGGCCCCTGCTGGTCTGTATGTCTCAGCTACTCACTTAATGCACTGGGCTGTTAAGCGAGCCCCAGTGCAACATTTTCTATAGAGAACAGTTCAAGCAGGGACACAACTGAATCAGTCTAGGGTGCAGGAACAAATAGGCATCGGCTGGAGTATTGTGTCCATTTCTGGGCACCACGCTTTAGGAAGGATGTCAAGGCATTGGAGAGGGTGCAGAGGAAATTTACCAGAATAGTACCAGGGATGAGGGACTTCAGTTATGTGGAGAGACTGGAGAAGCTGGGATTGTTCTCCTTAGAGCAGAGAAGGTTAACGGGAAGATTTAATAGAGGTGTTCAAAATTATGAAGGGTTTTGATAGAGTAAATAAGGAGAAACTGTTTCCACTGGCAGGAGGGTCGGTAACCAGAGGACACAGATTTAAGATAATTGATGGAGAATTTTTTTTTAACGCAGCGAGTTGTTCTGATCTGGAACGCACTGCCTGAAAGGGTGTTGGGAGCAGGTTCAATAGTAACTTTCAAAAGGGAATTGGATAAATACTTGAAAAGGAAAAATTTACAGGGCTGTGGGGAAAGAGCAGGGGAGTGGAACTAATTAGATAGCTCTTTCAAAGAGCCGGTACAGGCACGATGGGCTGAATGGCCTCCTTCTGTGCGATACAATACTATGATTCCAGTCTATGATGATGAGGGACTAATCCTGGAAAATTGGGAATGCCTGGAATTTCACTTCTTTTTCTTTCCCATTTTTTTCAGATGGACATCACAATTCCTCGGAACTGTGGGGTCCGTCCGGTGGGATCAGTCAAGCCAACTATGGGGGAGTTCCAGGTGGGCCCTCTTCACACATGAGTCAGGCAAACAGCTACAGCAACCTCCACCCTCACGAGCGCCTGGTGAGTTCCATTTTGAGGTTTATTTGTTCCGATTCGTTGCAGGGGTAACGTTTGTGCCCTTCCCCTTGGACTCTCTTTTTTTTTTCCCACACCTCCCCCCGGTCTCGGTACCAACCGCTGCAGAGAGGGCGGTGGGCGAGCAGCTCCCGGCCCACCGTCCCGTGTGTTCTCTCAACCTAAACCCCTGGGAGGTTCCCTGCCATCCGGTGGGGAATTTCCTGGCCTCCGCTTGGTGTCTGCTCGAGATCAGGAGCTCGAGGTGCTGGAGATCTCAAGGAGGATGCCGTCCACTCCCTGACCCAAGCCGAGATAGTGAGTCTCAGTAGACTATTTGGCTATGGAAGGCATTGCAGCCGAGCCAATCCTGTCCTCTCCTGACATCCGCACGTGCGCAGTCCACGAAATGTCACTGGATAAACATTGGAAGCAGGAATCCTGGCTGATTCTACCCCAGGGGGGCTGAGTCTAATTGTAGGACCTTTCAACAACACCCTGGCTGAGATAAGCTAATCCCTGCACCCCCCACAACTTTCGGGAATCGAATCTGGGACACTCGTGGCCTGTGTGGCTTCAGCATAATAGCGCATCTGTCAACTAAGTCGGTGTGGGATCTAATTTAGAGCGTCGGCCGTGGCTCGGAGTCCGCATTCTCGCCTCCGAGTCAGTCGTGGGTTCGAGTCCCACTCCAGAGACTTGAAGCGCAAAATCCAGGCCGACGCCCCCAGTGCCAGTACCGAGGGAGTGCTGCACTGTCTGAGGTGCCGTCTTTCGGATGAGACGTTAAACCAAAGCTCCGTCTCGGATGGACGTAAAAGATCCCAAGGCACTATTTCGAAGAGCGGTGGAGTTCTCCTCGGTGTCCTGGGCCAATATTTATCACTAAGAATGGATTATCTGGTCAATAAGCGCTGTTTGTGGGATCTTGCTGTGTTCAAATTGGCTGCTGCGTTTCCTACATTACAACAGTGACTACACTTCAAAAAGTACTTCATTGGCTGTAAAGCGCTTTGGGACGTCCTGGCTCCTTAAAACCTACCTCTTTGGCCAAGCTTTTGGTCGCCTGCCCTAATATCTCCTTATTTGGCTCGGTGTTAAATTTTGTTTGATAATCGCTCCTGAGAAGCGCCTCGGGATGTTTTACTACATTAAAGGTGCCGTATAAATGCAAGTTGTTGTTTTGAAAGATGCTATATTTATTATAAATATGAATGCAAGTCTTTTTTTCTCTCTTAACTAACTAACCGAAGCAGAACAGTCACTCTCCGAATGCTGTTTAATCTGCTCCTGCTCTCCTTTGTTTCAGCCCTACTCACCATCAGATGTAAACGCTACTCTCCCTCCCGTGGCCAGTTTCCACCGTAGCAGCAGCAGTTCGACGCCGTTTGTCACGTCCTCGCACACACCGCCCCTAAACACTTCGGAAAGTCTGATGGGTATGTCTTAAGCCATTCAAATCCAAGGGAGAGGGACTTGCTGTTTCCGATCAGATCCCTGACTTGCCCCCTTATTGAGTGAACACGTGTCTTTGTTTCTTTTTTTTGATGCAGGGAGTAGAGGTACCACAGCTGGAAGCTCACAGACGGGAGACGCTCTGGGCAAGGCCTTGGCCTCGGTAAGTGATGCTGCTTCTGCACGTTTCTCAACCCGGCTCGGTGCAAACGCACCTGTGACGATCGCGAACCAGGGTCAGTGGAAAAACCACACTGCCCTCACGCTGCCTGTCGCTATCTTTAAAGTAGAGGGGAACTTTGGGCTTGCAAGCCATAAATCACTGCTGACACGGATCTTTCTCCCCTTTGAGAACTGAACTTTTACCAAAGTGAAAGAATGGTGACCGGTAGGGACCAGCGTTTGGGTTAATTGAACTGTGTCGGTGTGCCTCCTGTGCCTGTATGCGTGCGTGTGTGTGTGTGTGTGTGTGTGTGTGTGTGTCTGTCTGTCTGTCTCTTCCCCTTTCCTATAACGGATTTTCCAAAACTAAAGCTTGATAAAACCCTGCAGCGGGGAAGAGCCTCCCAGCCCACCAGGGACCGTGGAATTCGAATCACTGTTGATAAATTGAAACTCTGCTTGAAATAAACTTGCAAACTCTGTATTGTAAACAAGGATCTGAGGTAATGCCAATCCAGGATCAGGTCGGTACGATACTGTCCTGGACTCTCACGTTAATTGTGGGTCCACGCGATTTATATCAATTAGCGTTAATTGTATTCAGGTGGTGCATATCAATTAGGAACTCTCTTCTATCCATATAAGAGAGCTTATCTAGGGTGTGGGATGTATAATGTAGAGAATAAAGGCTTGGAAGCAACTGAAGACCAGCATCTAGTATTCTATCCTTCACCACCTGGCTATTTGGAACATCTCACACTGTGGGGGTAATTTTACCCTAACCCTACCCTGGGGAGGGAATCCCTGTTGGGATTGGATTGACCGCCTGTTTCACACCTCACACTTTGAAAGTAAGATCGAGCGGCCGATCCAATCCCACTGGGCGAGTTAGGTTAAACTCACCCTCTGAGTATCGTAAATAAGGATGTGTGGTAGTGCCAGTCTCAGGTGAGGCCTGTACGATGGAACAGTTTATCAGTAGATTGATTGCATGTGTTTCAATGGCCCATCGTACAGTCCACGTTTAAGTGATGTTCTTTCTGTCGTTTTGTTTTAATTGCGACAAAGCGAATGGCCCATCGTACAGGACAAGCTTTGGGTTATAAAAGCCCGTAGATTGTAGGAGGACGGGCAAACTGAGGGAGTGGAGCAGCTCCATGGTTTTGTGGCCCTGGGAAAGAATGAGTTCTAGCAGGAGACGTTGCGATGATTCTTGGGTTCAGTGCGGGGAGGGGCAGGAGGAGCGTGTAGGATTGAAGTTGAATGCTTGGTCATGTCGATCATTTAGTAAACAGTGGGGGAGAAATTTTCTCTGTGCACTAGAGATGGAGAAATCAAAAACCCTCCTTTAAGCATGATTTTGGTACACCGTGGACGCAGAGGACATTTCTCTTGCCCCATTGTGATTCTTCCTGTTCATCGCAGTTACAGACTCGATTTGCACATAAACACCCGTACGGGCAGATGCGCCCAGTCACTCGCAGATCTGGCCAGAACCAGGTGAGGGGTTCAGTGAACCCGCAGACTCCAGCGGTGGATTTTATTCTCTCTGGGTTTCCAGTTTCCCCCACCTCCCGAAGACGCTGAGGCTCAGGACCCCAGCGACTTGCTACCCTCCAATCTGGCGCCCCATGCATGAGGCTGGATATTTACAGCAGGCCGGCTATTTGGCAGTAGAGGGCATCACAAGCTGATCCTGATCCTCTCCTCACCCTACACGCATGTGGACACATATACGCACCATACACGCACTCTCGCACGCGTACTCTGGCACACAACTCACACGTATATATGCATATATACTTACACACACACACATTGGCTAATTATGTTTTCTCCTACTCAACCCAAGGTTACAGAGGACAATTATGTTATGGCAGCCCCTCCCATTGCCACGCAGGCCGAGCTCATCTAACTCTTCACCGTGCCCCCCCATTCCCATTTGATCATTTGATCTCTGTCTCCCTTTGATTGCAGGGCTCTGGGATGAATCAGAGAGATGATGGCTGATATAAAGCAACCCCAGAGCAGGTGGCTCTGTGTTTAATGAGGTTTTGTTGCAGATACAAAGCAACACTCTGTTATCTGATGCCACTTTATGTTTTCTGCATCTCCAAAGATGTTTCATCTGATTCTGTGGGCTGTAAATCTCACAGAAGGAAAGGCTGGATTTTATTTCCTGGATTAGTCGTCACATTTTCTCTAATAATGCTCGAACTTGTATACTGCATTGGAATAGCGCCTTTAAATGTAGAAAAATGTCCCAGGGCGCTTCACAGAGGCATAAGCAAAAAACAGGTGGCAAGCCAAAGAAGCAGAAGTTAGTAGGGTCAAAGAACTGGCCTTTAAGGCTGGTCTTAAAGGAGGAGAGGGAGGTGGAGGGGCAGAGGGGAAATTCCAGGCAGTGGGGTCTAGGTACAGCAGCTATTGGTGGGACAAAGGGAGCTGGAGATGGACAACGTGCCTCTCAGAGGAATGGAGAATACATTGTAGCTCTGGAGGGAGGGGTGAGGCACATAAGGATTTTAAATTTGAGGCATTGAGGGACCAGGAGCAAACATAGGTCAGCGAGGATAGGGGTAATGGGCAAGTGGGGCTTGGTGGCCAGCAGAGTTTTGGATGAGCTGAAGTCCACAGTGGGTGCAGGATGGGAGGCCAGGAGAGCTCTGAATTAATTGAGTTAGGGGCTGACAAAGGCATGGGTGATAGTTTCAGCAGCAGAGGGGTTGAGTTAGTTTGCAGAGGCAGGCAATGTTACGGAAGTGGAAGTAGGTGGTGGAGAGGGTATGGGTTTGGAAACTCCCATTGCTCCACGCAATCAATTATTTTGAAGAGTAGTCCTGGACGGTGCTGAGCTTTTTGAGTGTTGTTGCAGCTACACCATCCAGGCAAGTCTTTCTATGTTTGACAGATGCTACTATAGTCAGAACTCAACTTTCCTCTCTTATTCCTCCTCACTGTGTCAATGTTTCTCAGGACCTCCCTCAGTCCTCCCTTTCTCCTACAATCTACAGGTCTGTAAAATCTAACCTTGGCGTCACCAAAGCTCTACTTCCTGATTGACCTCATCTTCTATTCTTGGTGTCGTCCTGCACCATGGACCTTGGATCTTTCACCTAGGTCTCTGAATTGAAAAAGAACTCGAGAGTAAGCTGTTGTTTGACTTGAATTGAAGAACCTCAAGACACTAAGCCCAAGTTTTTTAATTGACCTTGTCTCCGCTCCTCAGTCTTTTCCAAACCATTGGCAGTGTGGGCCTCAGGCCTTTATCTAGGGTTCTCGATTTTTGAAAGGATAGATTCTATCGCCAGGCTCTCGGGAGCGATAGGCTGCCAGAGGTCGAAAGGGGGAACAGTACGGGATGGGGAGAGAGGGGATTCCTTTCCACCATATCTCTGCCGGATCCGTCACCTGCGGAGCGTCTCTCCTCGAGTTCCAGAGCGTCACGGGTGAAAGCTCCTGTTTGAAACCCGCGTCGGCTGCAGTGTGAATATCGCTCCAGTGCAGGTGCCTCTCCCTCTCACCGCGTATCCCTGGGCATTGTTCGACACTTGCCCGTTCCCCGGGTGACGACGTTTTGTTTTGTTTCGTGAAGCTGGATATCGGGCGCCGATTGGCGCAAGTCCACGCTGTTGGGACGCAGGGTGTATATTGGCTGGTGGAGGATAACGTGGAAAGCCGAGGGACTTGGGGGCTGGGTGGGGTGGGGGTGGGGGGTAGGGCGGGACAAGGAACGTGGAGGCTCTTTTGAAGCAAGGGGATCATATTTCAAGGCTGTTCAGCAAAAGAAACATCTGACACTGGCATCAGAGCTCAGGAATTCAGGCCTGCAGGCTGCTCACAAATTAAAGGGACAGTCCCACGCACACTTGTTTTTTTGGCCAATTTCTTGCCCTAAAGATGCTGACTCCTGTCGGGGTACAGTTCCAAGGGCCCCAGTCAACCCCCACCCTCACCACCGCCCCCCCCCGGCACCTCTGATCGTTCTTCATCCGTAAGTCGAGAGATAGTGAGTGTCAGCAGGCCGTTCGACCATGAAAGGCATCCACCTCCCCAGCCCAAACGTGATGAAGCCGATTGTAGGGCCCCGACTGCCTGGTCCGAGGGGAAACTTGATTCTTCTCAGGGCCTTGGTTTTCTGCTTGTGCATGAAAGGTATCAGTGATTGCAAACAGTGTAAATATAGAACTGTGCGTATGGATTACTGCTTTTTCCCCAACCCAACTACTTCAGAAGTTGACGTACCAGAGGCAACTGTTGGGGGAGGGGTGGGGGCTCACTTGTGTTCACAAAGTATCATTTCCCCCTCGCTGCTTTGTATAAACAGGGGTTCACTCGCTTGTACTGATGAACCATTCCATACTGGGGAGGGGGGAATCTTGATCTCGCCTCAGGCTGCCTCTCTTCTTACTCTCCAGTCCTCTACCCTCTTCATCTGAAGAGTGTTGACTCACCGGCCATCGCTCTCTGGAACCTCGCCCGAGAGGCCACTGTTATTCAGGTGTGAGCCTAGTGGTGGCAAACTATCTCATTGTGGAGGACATCAAAGAAAGATCTTGCATTTCCATAGCGCCTATCACGACCTCAGGACGTCCCAAAGCGCTTCACAGCCAATGCAGTACTTTTGAAATGTAGTCACTGTTGTAATGTAGGAAACGCGGCAGCCAATTTGCGCACAGCAAGATCCCACAAATAGCAATGTGATAACGAACAGATAATCTGTTTTTAGTGATGTTGGTTGAGGGATAAATATTGGCCCAGAACACTGGGGAGAACTTCCCCCTGCTCTTCTTTGAAATAGTGGCTTGTGATCTTTTGCGTCCACCTGAGAGGGGTAGTTCCTTGACCCAGGGACGCTGCAGAGAACATGCCCACCACCAACATAACAACTACTTGCATTTATACAGCGCCTTTAATGTAGTAAAATGTCCCAAGGCGCTTCACAGGAGCGTAATCAGAAAAAATTTGACACCGAGCTACGTGAGGCGATATTAGGAGAGGGACCAAAAGCGTGGTCAAAGAGGTAGGTTTTAAGGAGCGTCTTGAAGGAGGAGAGAAAGGTGGAGAGGTTTAGGGAGGGAATTCCAGAGCTTAGAGCCGAGGCAGCTGAAGGCACGGCCGCCAATGTTGGGGCGAAGGGAGTGGGGGATGCGCATCAAGAGGCCAGAGTTGGAGGAGCGCAGAGATCTCGGGGTCGGGGGGGGGGGGTTGTCGGGCTGGAGGAGGTTACAGAGATAGGGAGGGGGGCGAGGGCACCCAAAGCGAGATCAGCGAACTTGGCGCAGACTGTGATCTAACCTGCGACCTTCCCTTGTGTATGGCTCGGCGGCACAGATTTTTATTACTGAACCGTTTGGTCGGGAGTCACCGTTTTTATTAAGGAGCCCGGCCATTGTGCAGGGCACCAGCCGGAGAGGGGAGTAGCGATCAGGTGATGCCAAGCTTGAGGACCAAGGGTGGTGAGTTGCACTGATTCAAACTCCTGGAAAAGAATGAGTTAGAGTAGGAGGTGGTGCGAAGGGTCTGGATTTGAAGGTCGGAGGCGATCATACTGGGTGCTACCCAATAATAAGGCCGTACACACACCTTGTCCAACTGTATCCTCCTGTTGCCAGCGTATATCCTTGGGGTGCGGAAAGTGGGGGAGGAAGGCTGTGACAAGAAGAGAAAACCACCCATCAAAAATACGAGGCGTTCCCCAATGGCTTCATGTGGATGAATGCACTGCCTCTGCGTGATATTGAGCCACATGGACCAGGGAGGCCGATGTTGAACTAGCCGATTTCAGCTGAGGCGATGGTTGAGGGCGTCGCGGTTGGCTTCAGCACCCCTCGATTAGGCAGGGACGAGCAAGCGGACGGGGTTCCCACTCCTGATTGCTATCCAGCCGTACACCCCGGCGGAGTTTGTGTGTGTGTGTGTGTGTGCGTGCGCGCGCGAGGTTAGGATTGAGTTTCGACGCTGATGCCCTACCTAGTCGAACAGCCAACTTGACCCACTCAATGTTAAAGGATTACCTCCGACGTGGGTCGGAAGATCACCGCCCAAGCTCCTGGTGAGGTCGGGGGGGGTGGTTGTGAGGTATTGGAGGGCTGGTGGTGGCTTTGAAATAACAGCCGGCCAAGCTTCAGGGTCTTCGAGAGCAGGGTAGGAAACTGGATTATAAAAAGGGGGAGGTAATTTGCAAAAATCTCTTTGGCATCATTTTTCAAAGGCGATTTTTTTTTTGTATCATTTAATATTAAACCTTTTTCTCCTTCGTTTAAAAAGTATCAGATTTAATTGCGCTCCGTTACAGCTTGAGGGAGAAACGGATTTGAGTGACAGTGGCATCTGTTTAAACAGAATGTTGGGGCTGGACTTTGATGCTGTTTAAATGCAGGCAGCCAGAGGCCTACAAAAGGGGACAGTGTACTGCGAGCCCTCCCAAGTACTTAACAGCCTTTGTAGGTTTTTTTTTTCCCCCCGATAAAATAGGCAAAGTGAAACACTTCTTTTTGTTGTTTGTATTTTAACAGAAAAGTATAGAACTTGCATTTTTATCGAGGCTTTTCATGCCCTCTGGACGTCCCAAAGCACTTCAAAGCCAATGAAGTACTTTTGAAGTGCAGTCACTGTTCTGTAGACAAACGTGACAGTCAGTTGGTGCACAGCAAGGTCCCACAAACAGCAGTTGCGACGGGATGACCAGTTAATCTGTTTACATGCCGTTGGTTGAGGGATAATTTTGGCCAGGGCAACTCCCTTCGTCGGCGAGTATGTTTCCCGCTGTTTGTTGGGGTTTGTGGTCTCATTGCCAGCTAGCGCCAGCGTCAGACCCAGGAGGAGGAGGAGGCGAGATAAAGGAACAAAATAGCACCTTTCAGGACGTCCCAAAGCCCTTTACAGCCAATGAAGTGAAGTGTGGTCACTGTTGTAATGTAGGAAACGTGGCAGCCAATTTGCGCACAGCAAGATCCCACAAACAGCAATGTGATAATGACTAGTCCATCTGTTTCAGTGATGTTGGTTGAGGGATAAATATTGGCCCAGGACACCGGGGAGAACTCCCCCCTGCTCTTCTTCCAATGGTGGCCGTGGGATCTTTTACGTCCACCTGAGAGGCAGATGGGCCCTCAGTTTAATGTCTCATTTGAAAGACGGCACCTCCGACAGTGCGGCACCCCATCAGTGCTGCACTGGGAGCGTCAGCCTAGATTATGTGTTCTCTGGAGTGGCTACTTACTGAGCCACAGCTGACACCACCATAAAAGCAGCTTTGGGTTGAAGCGATTCCTTTTTTTAAAAAAAAATGGTTTCCTCCAAGGTTCTTTGAAATAAAGGAAACAAATGGAAAGGTTGAACTGGGCTCTGGAGCGATGAAGCAGCAGGATTGCTTGTTAATTGTTTTTATGTCAGACATAAGCCAGATCCTTGGGTCTCGTTGCCTGGCAACCAAACAGTTAAAGGGGCACCTTCTTCATGTTTGCCAGACATGAATACAGTGCCCCTTTAACTGTAGCTGCCTTTTATATTGCTCCTGCGCCCAGATCGCGTGCAGACGATGGCAAATGCAGGCTAAGCTTACCGGATCGGTGGAGACCGGTGGCCAAGACACCTTTTTGATTATTACTGGTTCCTCCCAGCTGCTGCTCGTCTTCCCACAGCAGTAAACGCGATGTCTGAAGCTGTTGAGGCCGGGGGTCAATTGAAAATGTCAAAACTGAGATGGATAGATTTTTGTTGGGTAAGGGTCTTAAGGGTTATGGAACCAAGGCGGGTAGATGGAGTTAAGACATAGATCAGCTTAATCTAATTGAATGGCAGAATAGGCTCGAGGGGCTGAATGGCCTCCTTCTGTTCCCATGTTCCTAAAGATGAACCAGGCAGTTTCGCTAAGGGAGGCTTGCTGGCTGGGGAAGGGTTAATAAATAGAAGATCCTACTGCCATTCTGTTGAAAGCTTCTGCCTCTCCGGGGCAGCTAATGACTGGTATTTATCCATTAGAGAGACGGCTGGTTCGAAATAAAGAGAGTTAAAAGCGTGGGGGAGGGAGGTGGGAGATGGATTGATGCTCCTGGCGAGCTTTGTGTGAAGCAGGCCCTCACTAACGACCCTCCGTGTATCCATTAGTGAGATTTTGCTATTTAAATATAGGAATCGCACGGTCTGGGCCTGGGAAAACTCTGATGGTGGGTTTTATATTCCGAATGGTTCGAGTAGAAGTAGTTCTCTGATGCTCCCACTGCTGTGGAATTTGCATTTAGGTACCGGCCACGATACACAGCACCCGCGGCGGTGGGGGAGACATGAGCATAGATTTCGAAAGTCACCCCTTATAACTTGTGTTAGCCTCGCCTCTGCATCAGAAAGTTGTGAGTTCACGTCCTACTCCTGAGACTTGAGCACAAAACCACGACCTCAGGATGTCCCAAAGCGTGTTACGGCCAATGACGTACTTTTGAAGTGTGGTCACTGTTGTAATGACACAGTAAGATCCCACAAACAGCAATGTGACAATGACCAGATCATCTGTATTTAGTGATGTTGGTTGAAGGATAAATATTAGCCCAGGGCACTGGGAAGAACTTCCCAGCTCTTCTTCAAAATAGTGCCATGGGATCTTTTTGTCCACCTGAGAGGGCAGACGGGGCCTCGGTTTAACATCTCATCCAAAAGACGGCACACCCCCGCCAGTGCAGCACTCCCTCAGTACTGTGCTGAAGTGTTCGCCTAGATTTTGTGTGTGCTGAAGTCTCTGGAGCAGGGCTTGAACCCGTGACCTTCTGACTCAGAGACAAGAGTGCGACCCACTGAGCCACGGCTGACACACAGGAGCCACAACACTGCTCTGGGGCCAGTGTAGAAGCAGCATTAGTTGTGGAAGCACACAGGTCTGGCAGCACGGTGAAACAATATGCATAAACTGAACAGAAAGGATCCAAATCGTTTTAACAATCTCTGGCATCTTTTGTTTGTTAAACTGTTTACGAAGTGATGCAGCCCATCCGTTTAATGAGGGCCCTGATCTGCACTCGCCTGAATGGTGGTGGCCGATCTCTCGAGTCATAAAGTGGCTGATCTTATCACCAGACTGTGGCTGTTTACAGGAAGAGGTTTTTGTCATTTTCTGGCTTGCAAGTCAGGAATTCTACTGTGTGCGCCGGGGCCGATTTGTTTTGTGTTTCTCTTCTCTCCTGAAGGCGCTTTCTCTGGCTAGGGCACGATTCCACCGGCATTTTGCCTCGAAGTCCGTCTTTGCAGGTGAGCCTGCACAACAAGATCCCACAAACAGCAATAAGATAATGACCAGATCATCTGGGTCATTTCGCTCGTCTCCTCTCCTGACGCGGAGGCTGTAATGTTATATCTAAGCCGTGGGCAGCACTCTTGCTTTTTGAGCTCAGGTGGACGTAAAAGATCCTACGGTACTATTTCGAAGACGAGCAGGTGTCCTGGGCCAATATTTATCCCTCAACCAACATCACAAAAGCAGATGATCTGGTCATTATCTTATTGCTGTTTGTGGGATCTTGTTGTGCGCAAGTTGGCTGCCGCGTTTCCTACATTACAACAGTGACTACACTTCAAAAAAAATACTTCATTGGTTATAAAGTGCTTTGGGACGTCCTGAGGTCATGAAAGGCACTATATAAATGCAAGTCTTTCTAGGTTTAACATCTCATCCGAAAGACGGCACCTCTGACAGTCCAGCACTCCCTCATTGCTGCACTGGGAGTGTCAGCCTAGATTATGTGCTCGAGTCCCTGGAGGAGTTCAACCTGTGGTATTTACATGTTCATGTACCCCCTCACTCGGTGTAGCGATGATTCAGAATGGCATTATGGGCTGAATTAAAATGGTGATAAAGTGCTCAGGCAGCTGACCTCAGCCAGGGCAGTGGTAGGGGATAGTACACAATCGGAGACAGCGGACCCGGGCAAAGCAAGGAGAAAAAATAAATAGCCAGGGTCCTGGTCACTACCCAGAGGGGCCTGCTGGAATGTGTGCTATCGGCTGCGGGCAGGAGCGGGCTCGGCTGTGATGCCCCCTCACAGTCGAATAGCCTGGTGTCGCTCCCAGCCCAGCTCACGTGAGAAGAACGGCCATTTGCTTGAGATACAGGCGGGGTCTTGGGGTTTGTGGTATAGTACTGCAGGAAGAGTGGGTGCCTTCAGGAGAGATGGGACAACAACTGGGGAGGGGGAGGGGTGGGCGGGGGAAATAAGGAGGCAAGCAGAGGAAGGAGGAGAGAAGAAAAAGGAGAGGAAAAATCAAGCGGGAAAGGACTCGGCATCTGGTTCGCTTTTAGACGCTCTTAACATTGCTGTGTCGGTCTTTGGAAGGTGGCCACCGTTTACATTCCCATCTGGTGCTGCTGTTCCATCGCACACCAGCCAGCCGCGGGCAGAACAGAGCTCGCCAATCCGGGCCGCGGTTCCACGGAGACCCGCGGACAAAGGGGACCCGCGCACTGCGCCGTCGGGAAACCGTGTCGGGACAGCCATTATTTCCCCCCCGCGCTGAGCTGACGGCGGAAGGACTAGAGCCCGTTTGCTGTCAGCTAAGCGCCTTTAAATTTACTCGCCGAGCCCCAAGCAGAAAGCACTTGCTTTGAAAATGGGCCTGCAGCTGGAAGTGCTTTGACCTCTTCTAATTTCCCCTTTGATACACCAGACAATGGTTTGCTCGCCAAGGGGGACAGAGCAGCATCTGTCATGATGAAATATGGATTTTTTTTTCTAACCGCCACCCCCCCAACAACCACCCCTCACCCCCTCTCTCTCTCTCTCTCTCAGATGCACACATCTTCTACGCAGCCAGCACTTCCAATCCCATTTTAGCAGGTCGGCTGAGCTCTGTTGTAATGGCTTGGTTCCAGCGCAGTGATAGACGCCAAAAGTGCCAGGCCCAATTTTCTGAGACACTGATCAGGGTATAATCAGTGGCGCCTACAGGGCTGGGGTTTTCACAGGGTCGGACGTTTCATTAATATGCAACTAGTTCAAGCCGCCGTCTTAACCCTTTGAGAGCTGGGCAACAACAAAAAAATAAAACATTTGCAATGGAGTGAAGTGGAGCAAACTACAGCGGGGGGAGGGGAAAAAAATCCCATATTTAGTTTCATTTATTGTTCAATTTTCTCTGCTTCTGAAAATGTCTTGAAATAAAAACGGAAAGTTCTAGAAGTGCACAGTCAGTCGCTGTGGGAGAAAAGAAAACAGGATCGTGTTTCAGGTGTAGACGCTTTATGTATTTCCAATGCAGGAACCGGAAGAGGCCATTCAGCCCCTCGAACCTGTTCTGTTTGATCACCCCTTAATCTTCTATACTTGAGGGAATACAAGCCTAGTCTGTGCAACCTGTCCTCATAATTTAACCCTTTTAGCCCCGGTATCATTCTGCGCTGCACCCCCTCCAAGGCCAGTATATCCAGCGCTGAACGCAGTACTCCAAATGGGGCCTGACCAGAGCTTTATATATTTATAGTTTTTTTTTTTCCTGCTATGTTTGACTCCTTGCTGGTTGTCCCCCATTACTTCACCGAAGTGGCCAGTCTTTGTGCGTGAGTTTTTAGTTCAGGTGGGTATTAGTGCCAAGTCCAATTTTGTCCTTACCCGACGCGGTTGCTGGAAAGTGAGCAGGAGAAAGAATGATTTGCATTTCTGTAGAGCCTTTCAGGACATTCCAAAGCGCTTTACAACCAATGAAGTATTTTTTTGAAGCGTATTCTCTGTTTAATGTAGGGAAACGTGGCAGCTAAATTGCGCAAGGCAAGATCCCACAAACAGCAATGTGATAGTGACCAGATAATCTGTTTTAGTGATATTGGTTGAGGGATAACTATTGGCCAGGACACCGAGAGAACTCCCCTACTCTTCTTTGAAATAGTGGCCATGGGATCTTTTACGTCCATCTGAGAGGGCAGACGGGGACTCGGTTTAATATCTCATCTGAAAGATGGCACCTCCGACAGTGCAGCACCTCCTTCAGTACTGCATTGGGAGAGTCATCCTGGGTTTTGTGCTCAAGTCTCTGGAGACAGAGGGGACCTGACCTCCTTAACTGGAGGACAGAGGTGGGCCCAGATTTCTTTGGGTCTGCGATACCATTGCTTGCTCCACCGCCTAGAAGGAAGAGGGGGGAAGGTGCGTGGGAACACCATCACCTCCAAATTCCCCTCCAAGTCACACACTGTCCCGACTTGGACGTATATCAGCCATTCCTTCATCGTCGGTGGGTCAAAATCCTGGAACTCCCGATCTAATGCCACTGTGGGAGCACCTTCACCACACTGCAGCGGTTCAAGAAGAAGGCCCATCACCACCTTCTCAAGGGCAGCAACGTCTACACACCGGGAATGAATTTTAAAAAAAAAGATAGGTTGGGTCGTTTGCACTAAGGCATGCAGCTGGTGGATTGAGAACTGGCTGCAATCATGTGACGTATGGCGTCTGATGGTGCGTCTTGTTGGTTCTCTCCCCTTGGGAACCTCCAAAGGACCAGGAAAGGCTTCACCCCCCTGAAGCTCATCCCAAATAAAGGTGGCTGGATTTCACACCAGGGGCATCTGACTCTAACCAATGTTCTGTTTGCCCGCTATAAGTGTCAGCTTGGCCCAGTTGGTAGCACTCTCACCTCTGAGTCAGTGGTCGTGGGTTCACTCATCACCCCCTGTGCTCGCTGACCTATATTGGCTCCCGGTCCGGCAATGCTTTGATTTTAAAATTCTCATCCTTGTTTTCAAATCCCTTCGTGTCCTCACCCCCTCCCTACCTCTGTAACCTCCTCCAGTCCTACAACCCTCTGAGATCTCTGCGTTCCTCTAATTTTGTCCTCTTGCGCATCCCCCGATTTCCATCGCTCCACCACTGGCGGCCGTGCCTTCAGCTGCCTCTGCCCTAAGCTCTGGAATTCCCTCCCTAAACCTCTCCGCCTCTCTCTCCTCCTTTAAGTTGGTCCTTAAAACCTACCTCTTTGACCAAGCCTGTCCTAATATCTCCTTATGTGGCTTGGTGTCAAATTTTGTTTGATAATCGCTCCTGTGAAGCACCTTGGGACCTTTCACTATGTTTATAGGCGCCATATAAATATAAGTTGTTGTTGTTCAAACCCCATTCCGGGATTTGAGCTCATAATCTGGGCTGACTCTTCAGTGCAGTACTGAGGGAGTGCTGCACCGTCGGAGCTGCTGTCCTGCAGATGTTAAACTGAGGCCCTGTTGGCCTGCTCCAGCAGGGGGTCCTACTTGAGGAAGAGCAAGGAGCTGTGGTCAACACTCCTTCCTCAACCAACACCAACACGTGCAAATTTACCGGTCATTCGTCGCGATGCTGTTTGTGGGATCTTGCTGTTTTCAAAATGGCAGCTACATTTGCCTGCACAACTTCAATTCATTGCATTGTGAAGCTCTTTGAGATATTTCTGAGAGATGTGATAAGCTTTAGATAAACGCAAAACCCTTCTTTCCGACTAAGAGTTTCACTTGGGTTAACATCTGGGGATCGCACACTTGAAACTGATTGAAGCGCTTATCTTTTTAAACAGATTTATTCGCCTGATCACACCAGTAACAGCTACACATCGAATCCATCCACGCCCGTGGGCTCACCACCATCTCTGACAGGTAAGGAAGGAATTCTGCAGACTTGTTCTCTGCAATCTCTTGGCTCATGGACAATTTTGCCAGGAAAAATAAACAGCAGATAATTTTGGGGCCTTTTTCTCCTTCTGGTTTTCTCCCCCCCCCCCCCCCACCCCTTGAAGGTGCTGACTGGGGTGGAGTTTCCCCAGAACCTCACCCAAGTACACATTCTTGTGTGAACCTACATCGTGAGCGGCATCAGGCCATTTGACCACGGGGAGCATCACAGCCAAACCAAATGTGTGCTCACCTGATGTTCACATGCCCACTTTCCAGGAGGGGTAATTGGATTGTGATCAGAAGCAGGAACCCTGGCTGTTTTATTACCCCCCGCTACCACCCCAGCTCAGGGACGATGATCCCAACTCCCTGAGATCAGCCAACTTGGGAAAGAATTGGGACCTTCCTGGTTTATATGGCTCAGCTCCAGACTGGGCAGTGCCATTAAATATGGGCAACCATTGGGGACTTTTTGTTGCACGGGAGGTAACTGATTTCCCTTTGTTTTGCACCCCTTTCACAAAGTTTATTTCCAGTCAAAGAAAATGACTCCCAATCTATACAGTGCTTAAGGAGTGGCCCGCAGAGAGTCGGCATCCCGAGTACCTAATCCTTGCTGTGGGGAAATCCAATCATGTAACAAAAATTAAAGTCAAGAAAGGGCACGCTGCCCACTGAACCTTGTCCCTCTACTATACTAATCAATTGATCCTCGTCCCTCTAATATCCTAAATCTCCCATCATACTTTGTCCCTCTAATGTTCTAACTCCCCCATCAAACCTCATCCCTCCAGTAGCCTAAGGTTCCCAAAGAACCTCATCCCACTAATATCCTAACTCTCCCATTGAAGCCCATCTCTCCAGTATCCGAACTCTCCCATTGAACCTCGTCCCTCTAGTATCCTAACTGTCCCATCGAAGCTCATCTCTCCAGTATCCTAACACTCTTATCGAAGCCCATCTCTCCAGTATCCTAACTCTCCCATCGAAGCCCATCCCTCCAGTATCCTATCTCTCCCATCAAAGCCCATCTCTCCAGTACCCGAACTCTCCCATTGAACGTCGTCCCTCTAGTATCCTAACTGTCCCATCGAAGCCCACCTCTCCAGTATCCTAACTGTCCCATCGAAGCCCATCTCTCCAGTATCCTAACTGTCCCATCGAAGCCCATCTCTCCAGTATCCTAACTGTCCCATCAAAGCCCAGCTCTCCAGTATCCTAACTGTCCCATCGAAGCCCATCCCTCCAGTATCCTATCTCTCCCATCAAAGCCCATCTCTCCAGTACCCGAACTCTCCCATTGAACGTCGTCCCTCTAGTATCCTAACTGTCCCATCGAAGCCCACCTCTCCAGTATCCTAACTCTCCCATCGAAGCCCATCCCTCTAGTATCCTAACTCTCCCATCGAAGCCCATCCCTCCAGTATCCTATCTCTCCCATCAAAGCCCATCTCTCCAGTACCCGAACTCTCCCATTGAACGTCGTCCCTCTAGTATCCTAACTGTCCCATCGAAGCCCACCTCTCCAGTATCCTAACTCTCCCATCGAAGCCCATCCCTCCAGTATCCTATCTCTCCCATCAAAGCCCATCTCTCCAGTACCCGAACTCTCCCATTGAACGTCGTCCCTCTAGTATCCTAACTGTCCCATCGAAGCCCACCTCTCCAGTATCCTAACTCTCCCATCGAAGCCCATCCCTCCAGTATCCTAACTCTCCCATCAAAGCCCACCTCTCCAGTATCCTAACTCTCCCATCAAAGCCCATCTCTCCAGTACCCGAACTCTCCCATTGAACGTCGTCCCTCTAGTATCCTAACTGTCCCATCGAAGCCCATCCCTCCAGTATCCTAACTCTCCCATCAAAGCCCATCTCTCTAGTATCCTAACTCTCGCATCGAAGTTCATCCCTTGGGTCAGTTGTAGCACTATTCTCTGAGTCAGAAGTTTGTGGCTTCACGCCCCATTCCAGAGACTTGAGAATGTAATCTGGGCTGACATTTTGGTGCAGGACTGGGGGAGCGCTGCACTGTCAGAGGTGCAGTCCTTTGGATGAGACGTTAAACCGAGGCCCCGTCTGCCCTCTCAGGTGGACGTAAAAGATCCCATAGCACTATTCGAAGAAGAGCAGGGGAGTTCTCCCTGGTGTCCTGGCTGACATTTATTCCTCGACCAACATCACTAAAGCAGATTATCTAGTAGTTTATCTCATTGCTGTGGGATCGTGCTGCGTGCAAATTGGTTGCTGTCTTTCCTACATACAACATTGGCTACACTTCAAAGGTAGTTTAATAGCAGTGAAGCACTTTGGGACAATTTGAGGTTGTGAGAGGTGCTATATAAATGCAAGTTCTTTCTTTCCTGGTCCACTTCAGTACGTGTTCTGGGTTTATATTAGTTATTCCTCAATGAGATCTATACTCGAGCTTGAGTTTCTCTAACTGATCCTCACGGCCAGGGACACTGGTTTACAATTCTTGAATAAGTCAAATTCTAAATTTATTTACAGTATTGGGATCCCAGGATTTTTTATTGGTGTTTAGTGGACATGAGTCTTGTCAATTTTTCTGTGAAAACCGGAAACCAGTGGTTTGGCTCTCAGAGCTCATCTCTGACTGGAACCTCAAGCTGGGGTGATCGGAGGGGGGTTCCTTTAATTGGTGACATTGCCGATTCAGGGGGAGGGGTGGTGGGTTCTGACTGGACACATTTATTTACATTTTATGGAGACTATAGGCCACAATTCATCCCCTGCAACGCTGCAGTCGAGAGGTAGTGGAGATATTATAGGGTAGAGGGGACAGTAAGTTTCACTTCAGCTATCTTTAAATAAAGTTATAAAAATAGAATTAAACTTTTAAAAGGTGCATATTTAAAAATATTCTCTTGGTTTCCCCCAATTTGGTACTGAGCCATGCTGAGCAGAAGAAAGATTTGCATTTATATAGCGCCTTTCACAACCTCAGGACATCCCAAAGTGCTTTACAGCCAATGAAGTATTTTTGAAGTGTAGTCACCGTTGTAATGTAGGAAAAAGCACAGCCAATTTACGCACAGCAAGATCCCACAAACAGCATTGTGATAATGACCAGATGATCCGTTTTAGTGATGTTGGTGGAGGCCACGATACCAGGGAGAACTCTCCTGCTTGTTGCAGTTTCCCAGTTAATGTTTTATTATAGCTTTATTCTTGGGCTATGTGTGATAAGGCAGTGAGGCAGTCGGTCTGAGGGCATTAAGAGTCAACCAAGTAGTCTGGGAGGAGTGAGCCTTGGCACCTCTGAGTCAAGGAGGTCGTGGGTTCGAGCCCCACTCCAGACAGCCGTGGGGAGCAGAGACGAGCGTTCCGGTCTCTCAATACAGGGTTAATGTCCATCGGGGTATTTACATCCGATGGGAGTGGAGTGGGCTGGGGACCAACCCACCCCCCCATCGCATCTGGCCGCTTCTCCTGGCCGGGGGTTGTGTGAGTCTGGCTAACGACCTGTCCACGTGAAAAGGGGCTTCGTTGCGGCAACCAGCCAGAGTACAATCTGCTGGATGTAAAATCAGTGGAAGAAATGGGTTACCTCGTGTGCTGTTAGGCACGGAAGATGAAGAGACAGAGATGTAGTGTGGGACTGGAGTCAAACAAATATAGGCCAGACCGGGTAAAGGCGGGGGTGGGGGGGGTGACAGGAAAAGTGGGCAGGGAAGACCGCACGGCCGTAAGGGAGCCCTCCTGATTTCCCTGTATTCCCCGAGCCCAGGCAATCCAGGTAAGGGGAAAGTCTACCCCCATGAAGTTTCCTGCTTACAAAGATTGAGTTTTGGTTTTTTTTGACCCGAGAAGGCACAGATTTTTCCCTCTGTTGCTTCCGTCTGACTTTGTTTCGTTATTTTACGTAGCCTAAACTCAGCGAGGGGGGTGGTGGTGGGGGAGAAAAAAATTAGAAGGCGCCAGAATGAACACGGCGAGCCTGTCAATGTGCAGATATTCCGAGCAGGTGCACAAAAGTTTCGCGGAATCACGGAGCTGGAATTCCCTGTGAGCTGCTGCTCCGCTGGGATTTCCCATTAATCCCGCTATTAGGCGAATATTCGAGACACTGAATGAATGAAGTTTTCTGACAAACAGGTTATTTGCTGGACGGGAATTGTCTGTAATCACTGTGCCCCTGGTGGGGTCCCGAGGGAGGGACCGCAGAGAGCAGCTGCTACACTCGCTCAAGCCTGGCTTTGTTGAAATGCCAGTGAGGGGCCTTTTTTTCCCTTTTGTTGCCCTGAGGTGATGTGACTGCTTCGATTAACTGAGTGGAAGGGACTCGCTGTGATGGGGCTTTTATTTTTTAAATGGGTGAGGGGGGGGGGTGCGGGTGTTGGAGAGCAGGAAAAACTCAAGTTGGATGGGGCAACCTCTGTCCCAGCTGACCTACAATGAATCACTGTAAAAAAAAATATTTTTTTTTCAAAAAGAAGTAGGGATACAAGAGTGATGATTTAACTCGCATACTGGTAGCTTGACCTACAGTAACCTCCTGAGACTGTCGTAGGCCTGCGTTCTAAATGTTTTCAATTTGTCTCTTAACGTTTTTGGTTTTAACTGTGGAGACTCTCCCACTCGCCACCAGCTGGCTCAGTGAGTAAAGGCGCTGAGTAAATGCACTCAGCGCGGAACTGAGTCATACGGACCAGGCAGGAGCCAGATTCGATGCCCGGACTGTGCTGAGTTAGATCTGAGCTGGGGGTGGTGGTGTTAGATGCTCTATTATCGTCCTCTACGAATCGGATGGAGGAGCAGAGCAATAAGTCACGGTTCTCGCTCCTGATCGTTAACCAGTGCCCTCCTCTGGAATGGCCATGTGTGGGCGTCTGCCCCGTGGCTCAGTGGGTAACACTCTTGCCTCGGAGTTAGAAGCAAGGTTTTTCCCTCCGTTGCTTCCGTCTGACTGTGGGCTCAAGTCCCTTTTTAAAGACTTGAGCCAATAATCCATGTCAGCACTCCCAGTGCAGGACTGAGGCGTGCTGTACTGTTCGAGGTGCCGGCTTTCGGGTGAAACATTAAACCGAGGCCCCGTCTGCCCTCTCAGGTGGACGTATAAGATCCCACGGCCACTATTTCGAAGAAAAGCAGGGGAGTTCTCCCCTGGTGTCCTGACCAACATCATTAAGAACAGATTATCTGGTCATTATCACATTGCTGTTTACGGGAGCTTGCTGTGCCCAAATTGGCTGCTGCATTTCCTACATTACAACAGTGACTACACTTCAAAAGTACTTCATTGCCTGTAAAGCGCTCTGGGATGTCCTGAAAGGCACTAAAGATATATATATATATATGCAAGATCTTTTCGATTTCTTTTTCTTTGTGTGTGATCCCCTCTGTGGTTGAATGGCCTTCTGACACTCGCACGTTAGACTTACATGTGAAGAATGGCCACTTGGATGAGAGAACTGGGGAGGGCGGGCATCCCTGGAGCTGTACCTCAGCACCTTTAGGGCAGGAGGGGAGAGGAATGAGAGGGGAAATTCCAAAGAGTTAAATGGTATCAATGTAAGGCAAAATTGTAAACTAGGAGGCTCCTGGCTCATTTATATTTGCAATAACGAGACAGTTAACATTGGGAAACTAAAATCGAATTAAATATTATTTTAATTTCTGTTGTGTCTCCCTGTAGGTTCTACCCAGTGGTCCAGGCCTGGAGGGCAGACTTCCGCTTCGCCCAACTATGAAAGTACCCTGCACTCGCTGGTAAGCTTAATGAAACTCTGACAAGGCCACTGCTGTTTGAATCCACTTAACAAAACATGACAGTGACGTCCGCACTCACTGAGTGAGGGGAAATATTGCAGTTTTGTTCATTATCACAGATGTCGGCTTGACTCTGTTGGCACTACTCTCCGCTCTGGGTCAGCAGGTTCAAGCCCCACTCCGGGACTTGAGCCCATAATCCAGGCCGACACTCCCAGCGCCGCGCTGAGGGAGTGCTGCACTGCCGGAGGTGCCGTCTTTCGGATGAGACGTTAAATTGCCTGTCCAAGTGGATGTTCAAAGATCCCATGTTACGATTCGAATACGAGCGTGGAGTTCTCCTGGTGCCCTGGGCCAACATTCCTCCCTCAACCGACACCGTCAAAAACAGAACAACTGATCATTTAACTCATTGCTGCTTGTGGGACGTTTCTGGTCCCTGCTGTGTTTGGCTACATAACAACAGTGACTGCACTTCAATGAGCAATTCATTGTGTGAAATGTTTTGGTGTAATTGGGCGCATTTCTTTTTTCAGTTTTCCCCTCTCCTTCCTCTGCAGAAAATGGTTAATTTTGACCATTGAAGACCATGAAAAAGTATTGGTAATGGTTGTGGTGAGAGGGTAACCAAAAGAAAGCTGAGTGGAATGATACAATCATGTACAAGTGACGCGACTGTGCATTTTAACGGTAGCGCTGAGTATTACAACACGAATGGTCACTGCCATATAATGAGAGGAACTTTCAATTCTCTCAATCGGAGATGTGCCAAGGGGAGCTTGGAGCAACATGTGACAAGGGAAAATTGGACAGGGATGGGGGGTTCCAGCCTGGTGGGTGCCCCTCACACTTCCAGCCAAAGAGAGCATTGATACTGGCATGGAAGTAGTCATCCCACATGCTCAGCAGCAGAGAACTGAGTTCGGCCGGACTGATGAACAGGGAATAAATGATCAATAATGATAAAGTCTCTGAGCCATGTAGACCAGGAAGGTATCAGGTCTTTGATGAGTTAGTCAATCTTATCCATATCAGCAGTAGGACCATTGGAATTACCGTCAGTGCCCCTGGGTCAGGGAGGGGGAAAATCAGCCAGGATTCCCACCCCAATCACAGTCCAGTCTCTTCCGCTAGAAAGGACAGGATTGCACTTGACTGTAGTGCCCCTGCCATGGATGAACAGCCTGACAATACTCTCAGTCTCGGCTCAGAGATGAAGAATAGTCAGTTGAGTGAGGCACCAGAAGGTGGTTGGTGCCCATGGAGCCATAACGCTTGAGAACCAAAGGAGAGAGAAAGGGAGATTTTTTAAAATACTCACTTTCAGACTCAGTTACTGAGATTTCTCCTTTGGCTGGGCAGCCTAGGGTGTAGATCTCTCCATAAACCTATCAGCTGGTAACATCCCGTAGTGTTGTGCAGGAGACTGCCAAACATTTGCACTCCCCCCCCCCCCCCCCCCCCTCCCCCCCCCCCCCCACCGCCTTCTCCTCCAGAAAGACAGCTTGGCTCCTCCATCACGGCAGCCCAACCAAAGGATTGACAGAGGCCACTTTTTGAGCAGGAGCCCCAGTGGAGTTTGGCACATGAGCTCTGTGTCATCGTCCCCCCCCCCCCCCCACCGCCCCATCTTCCTCTAACCAAGAACCCCATCCAACACTGAACCTTGAGCTAGTAGGCCAGCCACCACTTGACGTTGAATGCCACCGGATGAGCTCGAGACCTCTTGGTCCAAGTGTGGACTTTATTTAAGACTCTTAACCTATTTTCTCGCATTTGGTTGTTCTATGCTTGCTATATTTGCTTTGCATGGCTTGTTTTTTTTCTAACATACTTTCCCCAACTCTTTAAATCTTATAGAAAAACCCAGCAGAGCGGCAGCTTAAGGAGCATTTACATGACGCAATCTCTGTGTTAATGGATGTGTGTGAGGTAGTAGTGTTTTCTATTAACATTTTTATTCTGATTTTCTTATTTTATCTCTTTCCTCTCCCAATTTCAGTGGCTGTTGCTGCCATGTCCTCATTTAAAGGAGTTGTATACTTTATCAATTTGGGCCTAACTAAGGTTTTCTTTTACTCCACTAGAACTTCTTATCTTTATTTTCCAGTTGTACTTATTGTTTTGTATGAATTTTGTGCTCATCAAGATGAGGGAATTCAAGGAAGGAGGGAATGAGTCATTTCAGGCACTCAGTATCATCATCAAACACTCCCAGGTCAGGTAATACACAGGATAGATACAGAGTAAAGCTCCCTCTACACTGTCCCGTCAAACACTCCCAGGGCAGGTACAGCACGGGTTAGATACGGAGTATAGCTCCCTCTACACTGTCCCATCAAACACTCCCAGGGCAGGTACAGCACGGGTTAGATACGGAGTATAGCTCCCTCTACACTGTCCCATCAAACACTCCCAGGGCAGGTACAGCACGGGTTAGATACAGAGTAAAGCTCCCTCTACACTGTCCCATCAAACACTCCCAGGGCAGGTACAGCACGGGTTAGATATGGAGTATAGCTCCCTCTACACTGTCCCATCAAACACTCCCAGGGCAGGTACAGCATGGATTAGATCCAGAGTAAAGCTCCCTCTACATTGCACGGGGTGAAGGAAAGAAGACTGCCTCTGGAAACTGGCACAGAGAGTGGAGAGACTGTCTCTGTGCCACTGCGACAACCTATATAAATAACGTGAAAATTAATTAACAGTCAGATTTAGCAATAGCATACCATTGGTTACTCACAATTTCACCACAAGGAATTCCTTCAATTTATGCCACAAGCTGCCATTTTACAAGTGATGGAATGTTGGTTATACCTCCAGCTCATCATGACACGCCTGTATCCCACTGCACTTGTGGTATAATTGCGTGCCACAGGTCTATATTCAGGGGTGTTGGCCTTTTTGAAGCTCACGGTCGGCTTTTGTTGGTTTTTCTAAGCTGGCCATGTACGCAATTAAACCTACATTAGGGGTAGTTTTGTACCACAGTTGGAACTGGATTGAGACTGCCCAGAGGATTTAATTTTTTTTAAAACAAATTAAATCATGATGTTATTTAAATACATGGTGGGGGGGTGACACTAAATGCACGATGGGATAGTTTGGAGACGCGATTTCAAAATGGCGCTCTTGCCGATTGTCAAGGACAAATCAGATCAGGAAAGTTGAACAGTTTTCCACCCCCGTCCTTTTTGCGCCCTTCAACTACAGATAGTGCTGACTGCTGCAGTTCCGTACGTGATGATAGTCCTCGAGTATCCTGTGGCCCAGCAGCTACCAGGCTATAGTATCAACCAACATTAGGATTCACAGAAATGTACTTAAGGGTCCACTCTGAGTTGTCAGCTCTACGCAGCCAAATTTTCAGAATGTCCGGGATATTTTCCCAAATTTTTTGGCTGGTTTCACCGTACATGTAGAATTAATGCTAAGTAATTGTGAAACTAATGCTCAGTATGTAGCATTAATGCTCGGTACGTGTAGCATTAATGCTCGGTACGTGTAGCATTAATGCTCGGTACGTGTAGCATTAATGCTCGGTACGTGTAGCATTAATGCTAGGTATATATAGTATTCGTGCTTGGTATGTGTAGAATTAGTGCTCGGTACCTGTAGCATTAATGTTCGGTGTGTGTAGCATTAATGCTTGGTACATAGAATCAGTTTTCAGTATGTAGAATTAATGCTCAGTACATTTAGAAGTAATGCTTCCTCTCAAGAACCAAAGAAAAGTTGAGGGCGAGGAAAGGCCATTCAGCCCACCAAATCTCATCTCTCCAAAACCCTAACTCTCCCAGCCTGCCATTCAACTGTGTTTTGAATGCCCTAGGGTGTGTGTCTCTATACCCCGCCTGGCAGATCATTCCAGGCGTTTATCAGCCATTGGGTGAATTGGTTCTTTCTGATATCTGATTTTTCAGAAGACTGTGATCTCTGTTACTATCATCCTGCCTTACTTTAGAGTAGTGTGCAGGATTTGCCTTTCCTAAGCCATTCAGTATTGTGTATATACTTCCACAAGGCCCATTCTTAGCTGTCTTCTCTCTTGTTCTTGCAGCAAAGCCGGATGGAGGATCGTTTGGACAGGTTGGACGATGCCATTCACATCCTGCGTAACCACGCAGTGGGGCCCTCGTCCAGTTTGCCCAGCAGCCACGGAGACCTGCACAGCCTGCTCGGGCCGTCGTCGCACAGCGGGCTGGTCGCAGCCTTGGGGTCAGGTTACACTGCACCCAACCTGGGGCCATCAGCTCGGGCAGCATCAATGGTAAGATGATAAACCAGACCACTTTTGTCCAGTGCTGATCTCTGTCTGTCTGTCTGACTCTCTCTGAACTGTACGCATTAGGATACAGCACAGAAGCAGGCCATTCGGCCCAACTGGTCTATGCAGTACCCCTAGTCCGAGGAAGAGAATGCCCAGCACTTTTCCGCCACCAGACTGACATAATTCCCTGGTGGAAGCCAGGGGTCCTGCCTCCTGTATGATAATAAGCCCGGGGCCTGAAACTCAGCCGGGGTCCAGAGGACATCGTTGGGGCAGATGGAAGCGGTTACTCGCCTCGCTACTGCCAGTACAATGGCTGGGCGGGAAGCCCAGGCCAATAGCTCAATACCACACTGGGCAGTGCATTTACCCACTAAGCCGGGGAGGGGGAGGGGGGAGGGGGAGGGGGGAGTTTGCTGCTACAGTTCTGTCGGATGAAGCTGAACAACGAAACCTACCAAAGGCTCTCTGGATAGATGCGCATCGCGATCAGAAATTCCAGCACTGAGCGAGATAAGCAATCCCAGGTTTATTGTGCCAGCTTTGCTGAGCGAAACACCTGCTCCTGTTTGCTCACCTGGTGTGTACCTGTCAGGTGGGCGGAGCTACCACGGGCTCACAAACCTTCAAGGAGCGGTGAGGGACCAGTCAGGTGTGCTGGCGCTCGCTATCAGTGACATCTGCCAGTGCTGATAAACCCGGCTCGTGAAAGGAGAGCTTGCAAGAGAAAATAAATAAGATAACAGATACACTGTCGTTATACAGCAGGTCAGTTGGCATCTGCAAGAGAACAAATATGGGACTATTTTACTGGCAGATTTTGTGAGTGTTTTCCCTGGAGAAGCTTCACAATACAAGCTGGCTTGTGAGGAGGCTTAAGAAGTAAATGATTCACCATGTGTCAGTGGCCTTTCATCCTGAGAATCAGTGGAATGATGACAAAGGGACAGCTAAAGATGCGACAACCCTCAGCCAGCACTGAAAAGGTGCAAAAAAGATTTAGAAGGATGGCACCAGAACTGAGAGGTTATAACTGTCAGGAAAGACTGAACAGGCTGAGGCTCTTTTCTCTAGAAAAGAGAATGCTGAGGGGTGACCTGATAAAGGTCTTTAAGGTTATGGAAGGGTTTGATATGGTAGACGTAGAGAAGATGTTTCAGCTTGTGGGGGAGTCCAAAACTAGAGGTCATAAAGAAAGATAGTCACTATGAAATCCAACGGGGAATTCAGGAGAAACCACTTTACCCAGAGAGTGGTGAGAATGTGGAACTCGCTACGTGGAGTGGTTGAGGCGAATAGCATAAATGCCTTCAAGGGAAAGCTGGATAAACACATGAGGGAGAAAGGAATAGAAGGGTATGCTGAATAGGGTGAGATGAAGTAGGAGGAGGAGCATAATCACTGACACAGACCAGTTGGGCCAAATGGCCTGTTTCTGTGCCATAAATTGTATGTAACCATTCCTGCCAGATCCTACACTTACTGCATGCAGCGTGCTTTCCCGCCTGAGTACTGAAACTCTGCATTTAAAGTCCTGGAGCAAGGTGATTTCTCAGTCCATCTGAGCGCTAACAAGTCACTTACCCCAATGATTTCTGTCTACATCTCTAATTGGGGGCTTTTTATCTGTCCCTGTTGGTTATTTTGCTCCCCTCTTGTTGAAGATGCTGGGATTTGGTTCCAGAGGCCCGGCTGCCTCCAGTGCCTCGTGTGTAAGCTGGACAGTCGGTCCCAGTCCGGCAACGCCTCGATTTTAAAATTCTCATCCTTGATTTCAAATCCCTCCATGGCTTCGCCCCTTCCTATCTCTGTAACCTCCTCCAGCCCTACAACCCTCCGAGATGCAGCCTTTCAGTACTCGAGCAGGAAACCACATTGCGCTCCACCAATTCTGGCTTCTTGCGCATCCCCGATTTCCTTTGGCGGCCGTACCTTCAGCCGTCTAGACCCTAAGCTCTGGAATTCCCTCCCTAAATCTCTCAACCTCTCTCTCCTCCTTTAAGACGCTCTATAAAACCTACCTCTTTGACCACTCTTTTGGCCACCTCTCCTAATGTCTCCTTATATGGCTCGGTGTCAAATTATGTTTGATAATCGCTCCCGTGAAGCACCTTGGGACGTTTTACTACATTAAAGGCTCTATATAAATGCAAGTTGTTGTTGTGACAGCAGGCTACTTGACTGCGGGACTTCGTAGCCTCAGGGAGGTGGGGAGGAGCTAGAGCTGCCAGCTTCTTTCGAACTGGAGCCAGAGATGATATGAAAACTTGTGAATTTCAAATCTGCATCAGTCGCTCACAACACAAACACCTTGTTGTGTTGTGAGCATTTTCACCATCTCCTGATGTAATGGCGGGATCGCTCTGCGGTCACTGTGATTCAGCGGTGCTGGGGGAACCTACAATTGGCCTCACAACCCCTGGATCCCCTCCCTCAATCTCTCAACCTCTCTCTCCTCCTTTAAGACGCTCAAAAAACCTACCTCTTTGACCACGCTTTTGGCCACCTCTCCTAATGTCTCCTTATGTGGCTCGGTGTCAAACAACCAGGACAATTGCTCCTGATTGCTATACAAAATGTGTGCCTGTCTGTGTGTGCCTGTCTGTGTGTGCCTGTCTGTGTGTGCCTGTCTGTGTGTGCCTGTCTGTGTGTGCCTGTGCCTGTGCGTGTGCGCCTGTGCGTGTGTGCATCTGTCTGTGTGCATGTGTCTGTGTGTATCCCTGTATGCGTGTCTGTGTGCCTGTATGCGTGTGTCTGTGTCAGTCTGTCTGCATGTGTATGCCTGTGTCTGTCTGTCTGTGTGCACGTGTCTGTCTGTATGCCTGTATGCATGTCTGTCTGTGTGTATACACGTGTGCATGGGCTTGTGTGGACATTGGTCGAGGACAGAATCTCTGGCTCAGTACTAATAACCCTGCACTGTCTGCCAACACTCACAATCTAAGACTTGCATGTGGAGAACGGCCACTTGGGCACCGTGCAGAGGGGAGGGGAGGGAAGGTGAGGGGAGGGAAGGAGGGCTGGCACATCTGCAACTGGACCCCCACCTAGCACATGTCAACACTTTCAGAAGAAGGGAGAAACTGGATGAAACAAAAATTCCTTGAAAATAAAATCCATCTTTTTCGGCATCTGGTTTACATTTTTGGAAATGTTCCAGCTGGCCTGGCCTGTTCAAAACAGGGCCTGACTGCCCCAAACTGGGACAGGGGGCAACTCCGGGGTGATGATGTTAAGACAGCAGAAGACGTTCGGTTTATCGGTAATACAAACCAATTAAAAAAAAAACACAAACCGTCAAATACATGGGGGTGAATTTCCGCGGGAGTTGGCCCGATTGCCCGCCGTAACTTTGGAGGAAGATCTGTGGCATCTCAGGCTTGAACGATGTTTACGCCCTTTGTTTGGGCTTCCGCGGGTCTTCCGCTGAAGTTACAATGGGCAATCGAGAGAATCCCTGGCAGAATTTCAGCCTCGCAGCGCTTAAGCAAAACTGGAAATCTGAAATGAAAACTTAAGCTGGTAATAGGAGAAAGACTTGCATTTAAATCGCGTCTTTCACAACCTCAGGACGTCCCATAGTGCTTTACAGCCAATGAAATATTTTTTGATGTGTAATCATTGTTGTAATGTAGGAAACGCGGCAGTCAATTTGCGCACAGCAAACTTCCACAAACAGCAATGAGATAATGACCAGATAATCTGTTTTAGTGATTTTGGTTGAGGGATAAATATTGGCCCAGGACACCAGGGAGAACTCCCCCTGCTCTTCTTCCAGTAGTGGCCAGAGGATCTTTCACGTCCACCTGAGAGGGCAGACGGGGGCCTTGGTTTAACGTCTCATCCGACAGTGCTGCGCTCCCTCGGTATTGCACTGGGAGTGTCCGCCTGAATTACGTGGGACTTGAACCCGCGACCTTCTGACTCAGAGGCGAGAGTGCTACCCACTGAGCCACGGCCGGCGCTAGTTGCACGTTGGGGGAGGGTCAGTCAGGTTCTGAAAGAGCAACGGCGCTTTTACCCTTCGGGGGATTTCGATTCTTTGCACGTGTGTCACTTCACAGTGTCCTGAGGATGTGAAAGGCGCTATATAAATGCAAGTCTTTCTTTTATTTGCCTCCTCCTCCCGATTGGGTCTGACACCCTAGCTTGACCTGTTTTGCTACCCCGGAGGCGCTGCGTAAGTGTGGGTTGTCGTCGTGGGGGCTTCACAGTCGATAGTGGGGGTTCTGCTCCCCTCCTTTTCCGAGGGCGCTGCCTCGAGCTGGGGACAACGGCCCCCAGCAAACGGGAGGGCAACACGCTCACCGATTGAAGGGACCCACCCAAATTCGTTAAACCCTCAGGTGCTGATTGGCCCGCTGTGCCATTGCCCATCTTCTGTTTTTGTTTAAAGCTGGGTGGGATTGCGTGGGTGGGGGGAGCCTCGCGACAGCTGAGATAGAAGAGAGACTTTTATTTTGAAAGGAGCTTTTGTGTGGAATGTTAAACGTGCTCAGATGATAGATCTTCCACTCCCCTCCCCCAACTCCTTCCCTCCCCCCCCCCCCCACCCACTCCACCCCCTTTCCTCTGCCACCCAAGCAGGAGCAGACAGCTGTATGCTAATGCGCAGCACAATGAAAGGAAAGCCGATCTGGTGAGGCCTGCCTTGGTGGAGTGACACAGCCCTCCAGCTGACTGTTTGCACACCTGCTGTCTGGGTTTCAGTTTGCTGCAAAAGTTTCTTTAAAAAAAAAATAAAGACAAATTATCCCATCATTTTTCAACTCTTGCTAGACTTTGTGAAGCGTGTTAGAACAGAGAGGGGGAGGAGTAGAGAGCTCTGCCCTCGAGTTCCTCTTTGCCTCTCCCACACAATCTTTAAAAAGCCACTATTCAACCTGAGGAATGTTTTATGAGGGGTGAAGGTTCAGCCAAGTTCCAAAGGTACCGGGAATTCAGGGGCACATTTCAGACCCCAATAGCTTTGGGTTATCTCAAAACTCTGTTTAATGCATACAATAGTAAATTAAGTAATGAGATTATTATATTTTTAAAGTACAGATTGTACAGTAGCGGCAATCAAATGAGGATGACTTGAAAGAAATGCTTGCATTTTTATTGCTCCTTATCGCATCAAAGCACGTCAAAGTGAAGTATAGAGATGGTTGCTTTGTGTAAATGTAACTGCCATTTTGCACCATCAGGATCCCGAAAGATGCAGTGAGATAAATGACAAGTTAATCATTTTTTGGTGGTATTGGTTAAGGCAGGAATTTTGGTCAAGGCACTGGGAGAGCTGATGCTTGACTGGAACAGAAAGAAAGACTTGCTTTTATATAGTGCCTTTCACGACCTCAGGATATCACAAAGTGCTTTACAGCCAATGAAATACTTTGAAAGTGTAGTCATTATTGTAATGTAGGAAACAGGCACATGGTTTAACGTCTCATCCAAACGATGGCACCTCCAACACTGAAGTACTCCCTCAGTCAGCCATGGCCCAGTGGTAGCATTCTCGCCTCTTAGTCAGAAGGTTTATGGGGTCAAGCCCAGAGCTCCAGAGACCTGAACCCAGTGCAGTACTTCAGTGTAATACTGCGGGAGTGCTGCACTGTCAGAGGTGCCGTCTTTCCGATGAGGTGTTAAACCGAGGCCTCGTTTGCCCTTTCATGTGGACGTAAAAGATCCCATGGCACTATTTCAAAGAAGAGCAGGAGAGTTCTCCCTGGCGTCCTGGTCAATATTTATCCCTCAACCAATATCACCGAAAACAGATTATCTGGTCATTTATCATTTTGCTGTGCGCAGATTATCTGCCACGTCTCTCTATGTTACACCAGTGACTACACTTCAAAAGTACTTCATTGGTTGAGGCCGTGAAAGACGCTATATGAATGCATTCTTTTAGTTCTACTGACTCTCATGTTGCATGTCTCTAAAAGAAGTCATCAACCCCCACCTCCCGCCCTCCAAATAGCTGCGGTTAGCTTCTTGTCCTGTTTATAATACAGAACCATTTGAAATATAAACAGTGTGCTGGGGCCGTAATAGGCTGGCTATAACTGGCCACTAGGTGGAGGGGAAAAAAAAATCAGCCAAGCTTTCAACCCCTGATTACAATCCACTGAACCCAGTTTAAAGTGGGCAAGTGTGGACATCAGGTGAGGATAGCAGCGGGCGGTGATGCCCCTGTGGTTGAATACCCTGCCGACACTCACTGTCTTTTAAAATTCTCTGTCCTTGTTTTCAAATCCCTCCGTGGCCTCGTCCCTCCTGATCTCTGTAACCTCCTCCAGCCCCTACAACCCTCCGAGATCTCTGCGCTCCTCCAATTCTGGCCTCTTGCGCATCCCCGATTCCCATCGCTCCACCATTGGCGGCCGTACCTTCAGCTGCCTGGGCCCGAAGCTTTGGAATTCCCTCCCTAAACCTCTCCGCCTCTCTCTTTCCTCCTTTTAAGACGCTCCTCAAAACCTACCTTTTAGACCAAGCTTTTGGTCACCTGTCCTAATATCTCCTTATGTGGCTCGGTGTCAAATTTTGTTTGATAAACGCTCCTGTGATGCGCCTTGGGACGTTTTACTACGTTAAAGGCTCTAAATAAATGCAAGTTATTGTTATCTGGGTTCACACTTGAAGAAGGAACATTTAGTGGGGTGCCCAAGCCGCTGGATCCCAATGTGTGGGTGTCGAGTAGCCCAGATTCACAGGCCACACTCCAGGCGCCTCAATAAGCCCGATTATAAAAGCAGCTTTGGATGAGGTAGCAGAGTGTGGTCAATGCTCGTGGGACAGCGCCTCTGTGGGATTCCACACCTTCAGGAGAGATGGGGAGCAAATGGGAGAGAAAAAAAGGAGGGAGCGGGGGTGGGTGAAGAAAGTTTCATTGCCTCATCTCCACAAACTGATTTTAGAAGGTTGAGGGGTGATCCAATCGAGGTGCTTAAAATGGCAACAGGAATTGACAGGGCAGATACGGAGAAACTATTTCCTCTGGTGCGGGAATCCAGAACAAGGGGGCACAATCTTAAAATTAGAGCCAGGCCATTCAGGAGTGAAATCAGGAAGCACTTTTTCACACAAAGAGTGGAACACTCTCTCCCCCAGTAGGCTATGGATGCTGGGGGTCAATTGAAATTGAAGACTGAGATTGATAGATTTTTGTTGGGTAAGGGTATTGAGGGATATGGAGCAAAGATGGGTAAATGGGGTTGAGATACAGATCAGCCATGGTCTAATTGAATGGCAGAACAGGCTCGACGGGCTGAATGGCCTCCTCCTGTTCCCAGAGCCAATCACTTCATAACATTTTTTTTAAAAAAAAAGTAATTCCCGGGGGTGTTTATCAGATGAACGCTGCAGGGTAAGGTTATGCAGGGCTTTTAGCCTGCAATAATCCTTTCATCCAGTGCTAGAGAAACCTGATATTCAGGGTTCCCTATAAATAGTCTCCACGAGAGATTTGTAACCGAGAGATTTTGATTGAATTCCTGCAGCCAGTTTTTTAATCTCAGGATGGATGATAACTCGTAGCAGTGCTGCCGATTATTGGAGCTCACCGTCCCTTCCTGCAAGTTTGCTGGGAAAGATTTATTTATTTTTTAATTCTCTCTCCTCTTAAGGATTTGACTCCCTCGTTACTGTGCTGCTTCTATTGTCTGGTACTTCACGCTAGTGGCCGTTATTCACATGTGAGCCTCGAGTTTCTGTGCACCCCTCCAATGATTTTTTGGAACACCTGGGACGAGTGGAGGTGGAAATCCATTCCTCATTTCTAAGTCAGGGACACTGAGGACTCTGACTGACTGAGATTGGCTAACCAAGCACAGAGAGGCTAATAAGTAAAGAATTATTATCACTGCAGGGATCCTCTTTTCTATTTTCCCCTCCTGATCTCTTAGACCAAAGGGGGCCTCAGCTGACACTGCCCCCACCCCATCCGGAGCCGTGATATCTCCTGGGGGGGAGGAGAGAAACCAGATTAAAAATCTGGGGCAAAAGCAAAATACTGGGGATGCTGGAAATCTGAAATAAAAACAGAAAATGCTGGAGAAGCTGCAGAACTGACAAAAGGACTTCGACCTGAAATGTTAACTCTGTTTCTTTCTCCACAGATGCTGCCTGACTTGCTGAGCTTCTCCAGCATTTTCTGTTTTTATTATACATTAAAAATCTGGGATAAGGGTACTGTAGCATAGTGATTATGTTACTGGACTAGTAATCCAGAGGCCCGGACTAACAATCCGGAGACATGAGTTCAAATCCTGCCACAGCAGCTGGGGAATTTAAATTCAGTTAATTAAATAAAATCTGGAAATAGAAACATAGAAAATACGAGCAAGAGTAGGCCATTCGGCCCTTCGGGTCTGCTCCGCCATTCAAAATGATCATGGCTGATCGTCTAACACAGTACCCTGTTCCCGCTTTTTCCCCATATCCCTTGATCCCTTTAGCATTAAGAAATATATCTGTCTCCTTCTTGAATATATTTAATTTTTTTTTTATTATTCGTTCACGGGATGTGGGCGTCGCTGGCGAGGCCAGCATTTATTGCCCATCCCTAATTGCCCTCGAGAAGATGGTGGTGAGCCGCCGCCTTGAACCGCTGCAGTCCGTGTGGTGATGGTTCTCCCACAGTGCTGTTAGGAAGGGAGTTCCAGGATTTTGACCCAGTGACAATGAAGGAACGCCGATATATTTCCAAGTCGGGATGGTGTGTGACTTGGAGGGGAACGTGCAGGTGGTGTTGTTCCCACGTGCCTGCTGCTCTTGTCCTTCTAGGTGGTAGAGGTCGCGGGTTTGGGAGGTGCTGTCGAAGAAGCCTTGGCGAGTTGCTGCAGTGCATCCTGTGGATAGTGCACACTGCAGCCACGGTGCGCCGGTGGTGAAGGGAGTGAATGTTCAGGGTGGTGGATGGGGTGCCAATCAAGCGGGCTGCTTTATCTTGGATGGTGTCGAGCTTCTTGAGTGTTGTTGGAGCTGCACTCATCCAGGCAAGTGGGGAGTATTCCATCACGCTCCTGACTTGTGCCTTGTAGATGGTGGAAAGGCTTTGAGGAGTCAGGAGGTGAGTCACTCGCCGCAGAATACCCAGCCTCTGACCTGCTCTTGTAGCCACAGTATTTATATGGCTTGTCCAGTTAAGTTTCTGGTCAATGGTGACCCCCAGGATGTTGATGGTGGGGGATTCGGCGATGGTAATGCCGTTGAATGTCAGGGGGAGGTGGTGAGACTCTCTCTTGTTGGAGATGGTCATTGCCTGGCACTTATCTGGTGCGAATGTTACTTGCCACTTGTGAGCCCAAGCCTGGATGTTGTCCAGGTCTTGCTGCATGCGGGCTCGGACTGCTTCATTATTTGAGGGGTTGCGAATGGAACTGAACACTGTGCAGTCATCAGCGAACATCCCCATTTCTGACCTTATGATGGAGGGAAGGTCATTGATGAAGCAGCTGAAGATGGTTGGGCCTAGGACACTGCCCTGAGGAATTCCTGCAGCAATGTCCTGGGGCTGAGATGATTGGCCTCCAACAACCACTACCATCTTCCTTTGTGCTAGGTATGACTCCAGCCACTGGAGAGTTTTCCCGCTGATTCCCATTGACTTCAATTTTACTAGGGCTCCTTGGTGCCACACTCGGTCAAATGCTGCCTTGATGTCAAGGGCAGTCACTCTCACCTCACCTCTGGAATTCAGCTCTTTTGTCCATGTTTGGACCAAGGCTGTAATGAGGTCTGGAGCCGAGTGGTCCTGGCGGAACCCAAACTGAGCATCGGTGAGCAGGTTATTGGTGAGTAAGTGCCACTTGATAGCACTGTCGACGACACCTTCCATCACTTTGCTGATGATTGAGAGTAGACTGATGGGGCGGTAATTGGCCGGATTGGATTTGTCCTGCTTTTTGTGGACAGGACATACCTGGGCAATTTTCCACATTGTCGGGTAGATGCCAGTGTTGTAGCTGTACTGGAACAGCTTGGCTCGAGGCGCAGCTAGTTCTGGAGCACAAGTCTTCAGCACTACAGCTGGGATGTTGTCGGGGCCCATAGCCTTTGCTGTATCCAGTGCACTCAGCCGTTTCTTGATATCACGTGGAGTGAATCGAATTGGCCGAAGACTGGCTTCTGTGATGGTGGGGATATCGGGAGGAGGCCGAGATGGATCATTCACTCGGCACTTCTGGCTGAAGATGGTTGCAAACGCTTCAGCCTTGTCTTTTGCACTCACGTGCTGGACTCCGCCATCATTGAGGATGGGGATGTTTGCAGAGCCTCCTCCTCCCGTTAGTTGTTTGATTGTCCACCACCATTCACGACTGGATGTGGCAGGACTGCAGAGCTTTGATCTGATGCGTTGGTTGTGGAATCGCTTAGCTCTGTCTATAGCATGTTGCTTCCGCTGTTTAGCATGCATGTAATCCTGAGTTGTAGCTTCACCAGGTTTAATGACTTGGCCTCCACTGCCTCTGTGGTAGAGAATTCCACAGGTTCACCGCCCACTGAGTGAAGAAATTTCTCCTCATCTCGGTTCTAAATGGCATACCCCGTATCCTGAGACTGTGACCCCTGGTTCTGGACTCCCCAGCCATCGGGAACATCCTCCCTGCATCTAGTCTGTCTAGTCCTGTTAGAATTTTATATGTTTTGATGAGATCACCCCTCAATCTTCTAAACTCTAGTGAATATATGATGTGGAGATGCCGGTGATGGACTGAGGTGGACAAATGTAAGGAGTCACACAACCCCAGGTTATAGTCCAACAGCTTTATTTGAAATCACAAGCTTTCGGAGCTTTGCTCCTTCATCACCTGACGAAGGAGCAAAGCTCCGAAAGCTTGTGATTTCAAATAAAACTGTTGGACTATAACCTGGTGTTGTGCGACTCCTTACACTAGTGAATATAGGCCTAGTCGACCCAATCTCTCCTCATACGTCAGTCCTGCCATCCCAGGAATCAGTCTGGTAAACCTTCATTGCACTCCCTCCATGGCAAGGACATCCTACCTCAGATAAGGAGACCAAAACTTCACAGAATACTCCAGATATGGTCTCACCAAGGCCCTGTGTAACTGCAGTAAGACATCCCTGCTCCTGTGCTCAAATCCTCTTGCAATGAAGGCCAACATACCATTCGCCTTCCTAACTGCTTGCTGCACCTGAATGCTCGCTTTCAGCGACTAGTGTACAAGGACACCCAGGTCTCCTTGCACCTCCCCTTTTCCCAATCTCTCACCATTCAGATAATAATCTGCCTTTCTGTTTTTACAACCAGCGTGGATAACCTCACATTTATCCACGTTATACTGCATCTGCCATGTTCTTGCCCACTCACCCAACTTGTCTAAATCACATTGGAGCCTCTTTGCATCCTCCTCACAGCTCACATTCCACCCCGGCTTTGTGTTGTCTGCAAACTTGGAAATGTTACATTTAGTTCCCTCATCCAAATCATTGATATATATTGTGAATAGCTGGGGCCCAAGCACTGATCCCTGCGGTACCCCACTGGTCACTGCCTGCCACCCGGAAAAAGACCCGTTTATTCCTACTCTCTGTTTCCTGTCTGTCAACCAATTCTCAATCCATGCCAGTATATTCCCCCCAATCCCATGTGCTTTAATTTTGCACACTAACCTTATCAAAAGCCTTCTGAAAATCCTGAAATTCTGAATTAAAAAGTAATTAATCAGTAATGGTAACCATGAAACGAAACTACCGGATTGTCGTAAAAACCCATTTGGTTCAGTAATGTCCTGTAGCGAAGGGAACCCGCCGTCCCGACCTGGTCTGGGCCTATATGTGACTCCAGACCCACAGCAATGTGGTTGATTCTTAACTGCCCTCTGAAGTGGCCTAGCAAGCCACTCAGTTGCACAATCCCGCCAAGGGCAATTAGGGATGGGCAATAAATGCTGGCCTTGCCTCCGACGCCCACATCCCATGAATGAATTTTTTTTAAAAAGCCAGGCCAATTAGGGTAAAAAAAAATCTGGAAAATTCCTCGCTTTAGCCCGGCTCCTGATTGAGAATGGTACCCGGTGGAAGAGTGAACAGGGATGGGGCAGGAAATTGGTATTGCCGTGCTCTCACAAACCCATTGGCAGCACCAAAATAATCTTTCCCAGATTTATTAATGCCAGGGGTACATACGAACATACAAAATTGACGGGCAGGAAAGGACCAGCTGGTCCATCAAGCCTGCCCCAAACACCATGATGGCCAGAGCACCATGACTGGACATTTTCCACCCATCTCCTCTTCCTCCGCTCCGCCCCCGCCCCGCCGCAGCCATGTAACGAGGCAAAAAAACAGGGAAAAAACCCGGGGCCAATCAGGGAAAAAATACTGGAAAATTTCTCCCCCCGCCGGGCGATCAAAACCAGCGCAGAAGATCTTATGGAACAAATGTTATCTACCAAGACACTAACCTTCTAAAAGCATTGTATAACAGCAGCTAAAAAATGCCACAAACCGGAGGAAAGGTGTTGGGCGGATGGGGTGACGGTGAACACTGACCAGGAGGCAAATCAAAGCAAAGGGAAATGGCCTGCTCCGGTCTCCATCCCGTCCCACTCTGGCGTCTCTCTGCTTATCGGCTGTGACGCAGAGAAGCAACCGCGCTGAGTCGAGTTAAAGTGCTGACCGACTGTGAGGGTGCAGTTGCACAAAGCCCTCCATGGTTTTTACTATATATTGCTGAGCCCAGACAGCGAGTAGAAGCAGGATATTCTTACTTGGCAGGGGGGCATCACAGTTTAGCCTGATCCTGTCCTGGCCGATAGCCGCACCTGGGCACTTTGTATCAGGGATCATTGCTTAAAAAGAACTTGTAGTTATATAGCGCCTCTCACGAACCCAGGATGTCCCAAAGCGCTTTGCAGCCAATTACAGACAATTTGTGAACAGCAAGTTCCCACAAACAGCAATGTGATAATGACCAGATAACCTGTTTTTTAGTGATGTTGGTTGAGGGGTAAATATTGGCCTCAGGACACTGGGGAGAACTCCCCTGCTTTTCTTTCAATAGTGGCCATGGGATCTTTTACGTCCACCTGAGAGGGCAGAAGGGGCCTCGGTTTAACGTCTCATCCGAAAGACGGCACCTCCGACAGTGCAGCACTCCCTCAGTACTGGCAGTGGGAGTGTCAGCCTGGATTACGGGCTCAAATCTCTGGAGTGGGGCTCGAGCTCACAACCATCTGACTCAGAGGTGAGAGTGCTACCCACTGAGCCAGGGCTGGACACTCATCAGGCCAAGGGCCCTGATCAGAACTGTAGCGCAATTAACACCACTGGGGATCAGCTACGATGCCTCCAGCAGTTAAATAACCTGCTGGGCCTCTGGCGAGACCAACAGGTGTGAAGTACGGGTGAGGTATTGGCGGTGGAACAATGCCCTTGAAATGGCACCTCAGCAATAGTCAGCACCTTCAGGAGAGGAGGGGAGACAAACGGTAAAACAAATTATGAATCTGTGTTGAGAGGGTTTAGGTTTGTTCCAAATTTATACGAATCGCCTGATTTTGACGTCCTCAAGCTGCCCCAAGGTGCTTCACAGCCAATGAGTTTGATTTAGAAGTGCTGTCAGTATCGTTACGCAGGCAAACCATTGCTTGGTTTGTCACTTGTAAATTGAATCCAATTAGCGAGAGGTGGGAATTTAGGGCTTCCCTCCTCCCTCCGATCTCCCGAGTGAGTTTATCCAGACATGGAAGGCCCCACTTTGATCCCCGATCTGTGCTGAGAAAGCACATTGTAAACTGCAGAACAGGGCAAAGCCAAGCTCATCAGGCAGGGAAAGGTGTTACTCAGGATGCATTCGCCCGTAGCAGCCTGTGTTCGAAAAGGGGAAAATCAGCCAGTATTCCTGTTCCTGATCGATGTAAAGTGGAGGCCGGGCGAGGGCAGGACCACACTCGGCCGCAATGTCCCACATGGTAACAGGCTCGAGGGGCTGAATGGCCTCCTCCTGTTCCTATGTTAGTGGTTTACATAAAGGCGCCCAGAGGAGCACAGCTGTATGGTTCTCTGGTAGTCAGCTATTAAAGGCACGACCTGAGGGGAATTGACACCAATGCAGACTCATGAAAATGTGGCTAGCCTTCTGCAGCAAACTAAATGTGGGTCGTCAGGTCCTGGAGATTTGCACTCTTGATCCCAGCGCTCTTTTGGTGCCTGGCACCCGGAGGTAACAAAAGGGAGCACGCTGCCTACTCCAGACAGAAACCTCTCGCACACTCCGCAACCATCTCATACACCAACTCTACAGCAGACGCCACAACCTCGAAACCAAGATAGAGTCCATACTCTCAACCTGTACTCAGGACACAGCAGACCAGCTACGTTATACCGCCAAACAGACGAGGCAACGGAACTACGCTGCCTACATGAAAACCAAGAGCAGGAAGCTTGAGAAACTCGGCATCACCACCAGCAACGACCAAGCTTCCCCTGGTACCACGGTTGCAACCACAGGGAAGTCTATTGTCAATTTATCCGACCACACCCTTCAACCAGACGAAATCGAAGTTCTCAGCCGAGGGCTCAATTTCTGCCCCACTACCAAAATGGACCCCACTAGTCTCGCGGCGGACACAGAGGAATTCATCAGGAGAATGAGGCTCCGGGAATTCTACCACAAACCCCAAGATTTCAGCAGCGAACCCAATGAGACAATCGACGATCCGGAACAGCAGACAGAGGGATCCGCGGTACAGCAACCGAAGAGGAAAGAGTCAAACTGGACTCCTCCGGAGGGTCGCTGCCCTCAGCTGGACATGTATGCTCAAGCTGTCAGGAAATGCGTCAATGCCAGATTCATCAGCCGCACTCAGAAGACAGTCCAGAATGTCACCCGAGCACAACGCAACGCCATCAACGCTCTCAAGACCAACCGCAACATCGTCATCAAACCAGCGGACAAAGGAGGAGCCATAGTCATACAGAACAGAACAGACTATTGCAAAGAAGCATACCGACAACTGGACAACCAGGAACACTACAGACGGTTACCCGCAGATCCGACCAAAGAACACACCCACCAGCTCAACAAACTGATCAAGACCTTCGATCCAGACCTTCAAAGCATCCTACGCATTCTCATCCCACGTAATCCCCGCGTGGGAGACTTCTACTGCCTCCCAAAGATACACAAAGCCAACACACCCGGACGTCCCATCGTATCAGGCAACGGAACCCTGTGTGAGAACCTCTCTGGATACATCGAGGGCATCCTGAAACCCATCGTACAGGGAACCCCCAGCTTCTGTCGCGACACTACAGACTTCCTACAAAAACTCAGTACCCACGGACCAGTTGAACCAGGAACACTTCTCACCACGATGGACGTCTCGGCACTATACACCAGTATCCCCCACGATGACGGCATCGCTGCGACAGCATCAATACTCAACACCAACAACAGCCAATCTCCGGAAGCCATCCTACAACTCATCCGCTTCATCCTGGATCACAATGTCTTCACCTTCGATAACCAGTTCTTTACCCAAACACACGGAACAGCCATGGGGACCAAATTCGCACCCCAATACGCCAACATTTTCATGCACAAGTTCGAGCAGGACTTCTTCACTGCACAAGACCTCCAACCAACACTATACACCAGATACATCGACGACATTTTCTTTCTATGGACCCACGGCAAGGAATCACTAAAGAGACTACACGATAACATCAACAAGTTCCATCCCACCATCAAGCTCACCATGGACTACTCCTCAGAATCAGTTTCTTTCTTGGACACACGAATCTCCATCAAAGACGGGCACCTCAGCACCTCACTCTACCGCAAGCCCACGGACAACCTCACGATGCTCCACTTTTCCAGCTTCCACCCTAACCACGTCAAAGAGGCCATCCCCTATGGACAGGCCCTGCGAATACACAGGGTCTGCTCAGACGAGGAGGAACGCGATGGACACCTACAGACGCTGAAAGACGCCCTAGTAAGAACGGGATATGACGCTCGACTCATCGATCGACAGTTCCGACGGGCCACAGCAAAAAATCGCATAGACCTCCTCAGGAGACTAACACGGGACGCAACCAACAGAGTACCCTTTGTCGTCCAGTACTTCCCCGGAGCGGAGAAACTACGCCATGTTCTCCGCAGCCTTCAACATGTCATCAATGAGGACAAACACCTCGCTATGGCCATCCCCACACCTCCACTACTCGCCTTTAAACAGCCACCCAACCTCAAACAGACCATCGTTCGCAGCAAACTACCCAGCTTTCAAGAGAACAGCGTCCACGACGCCACACAACCCTGCCACGGTAACCTCTGCAAGACATGCCAGATCATCGACACAGATACCACCATCACACGAGATGACACCACCCACCAGGTGCATGGTTCATACTCCTGTGACTCGGCCAACGTTGTCTACCTCATACGTTGCAGGAAAGGATGCCCCAGAGCATGGTACATTGGCGAGACCATGCAGACGCTGCGACAACGGATGAACGGACACCGCGCAACAATCGCCAAACAGGAGGGTTCCCTCCCAGTCGGGGAACACTTCAGCAGTCATGGACATTCATCCACCGACCTTCGGGTAAGCGTACTCCAAGGCGGCCTTCGAGACACACGACAACGCAAAATCGTCGAGCAGAAATTGATAGCCAAGTTCCGCACCCATGAGGACGGCCTCAACCGGGATCTTGGGTTCATGTCACGCTACACGTTACCCCACCAGCGAACAAATGTTATCTGTTTTTAATATAATGGGTCATTTGCTGGCTCTCTCTGCCTTCCGGATGTTTCTGCCTCTCTCTGTTTTTTTTTCTCTGTTTTTTTTCCCTGTTTGTTTTTTTGTTGAATGTGTATTCGGGGGTTCTGCAGATGACACCTCTCTGTCTGAACACGGTGATTGCCTTGGCAACGGGCAGTTGCAGGGGCAGTCTGTAAACACCATGTATTATTCAATATGTATAAATGCGTAGGCTTCAAGGAGATCCTGAACATTTACCTGAGGAAGGAGAGAATCTCCGAAAGCTTGTGAATTTAAAATAAAATTGCTGGACTATAACTTGGTGTTGTAAAATTGTTTACAATTGTCAACCCCAGTCCATCACCGGCATCTCCACATCAGACAGAAACAAGCTGCAAAGGCAGAAGCTGGAGAGCTGGGCCAAGGTGGGGTCATTTTGGTGCTGGTGCACATTCACCGTGTTACTGACGGTCATTGGCGCCACCTGGTGTTCACGGCTCAAAGTGACAACCGGACTTTTGAGCCCTGTCAGCTCCAGCCTGACTCGGAACGTATCAGGGGTGAAATTGGTCTACGCAAGTTGCGGGAAATGGGCTCTTGGCAAATCGGCAACAGAAAAGAAAACGGGCGTGGTGTAAAATGGATTGCCGATTCGCTATGGTGCAGCGCAATTTCACCCCATTATGTTTCAATTAAGCGAACAATTCACTGTAGAGAGAGTGACTGATATTTTAGGGGTGTAAGATTATCCCAACATATGAACTTATATTCCTCTCCTGTTTTCTCCGACTCATATTAAGGATGGTTAAAATGACAAATCTTCTTGGAACGGACTTCTGGGTAGGATAGTGGAGACAAATCCTTGGGATAATCTTAAGAAAAAGGTTTGATCCTGTCAAGGGGAGGTCGTTAGGGTGTTTCAGGATGGATGAGCCTTCCACCTCCGTATCGATATCGGGGGGCAGACGGGGCCTCGGTTTAACGTCTCATCCGAAAGGCGGCACCTCCAACAGTGCAGCACTCCCTCAGTACTGCATTGGGAGTGTCAGCCCGGATTATGGGCTCAAGTGTCCGGAGAGGGGCTCGAGCCCACGACCTTCTGATAGAGGCGCGAGTGCTGCCCGCTGAGCCACGACTGACACCGCGTACAAATACAAGTTGTTGTTGATCTTATCTTTTGATGCCAGCCTAACAGTCTCCTTTGTTTTTCTTTTCCCCACAGGTGGCCACTCATCGGGACGATGCAACAAATGCCCATTCCAGTCTTTCGGGCCTGCCCAGCGTAGTGTCTGCAGCTCTTGCAGCAGCAGGACTGAACCACCAGGCCCAGGATGTGTGCCGAGGTGGGACATTTCTTGCATGTTTAGAGAACACAAGTACAGAAATAACGAGCCTCGAACCATAACTAGAGAAAGTACACTGGCTGTAAAGCGCCTTGGGGCGTCCTGAGGTCGTGAAAGGCGCTCTCGAAATGGGAGGCTTTCTTTCTAATACTCGAGAGTGGTCGATATTCTGCATCTCCCAGATGCGTCAGTGTTTAAATGCACAGCTCGGCTTGGCACTGAGCTCTTCCGACCAGGAAGGTCACACAGTCTGTCCTGTGGAGCACTATAATTGGCTTCAGTGCCCCTGGACTAAGGAGTGAGGAAAATCAGGTACGGTTCCTGATTACTATGCAGCACCCCCATCCCCCCTCCCTTCCCCAGTGCCTGAAATGTGCACAAGGATAGGATCTGGCCAAGCTTGGCTGTGATGCCATCAATGCTCAAATAGCTCACACATGAAGAAAGATGGTAGACATCTATAGAAGTGTACCTCAACAAGAGCTTGCACTTTAATATAGTGCCTCAGGACGTCGCAAAATGCTTCATAATTAATGAATTACTTTTGCAGTGCAGTCACAGTGGTTATGCATTCGTGTTCAGCAAGGCCGCAGAAACATCAAATGAGGCGAACGATGAGTTGATTTGTTTTCTGGTGATGTTAGTTGAGGGAGGAATGTTGACCAGGACACCTGTGCTTTTACATCCAGCTGAACAGGCAGATAAACCTCAGTTTAACGCCTCATTCAAAAGACGTCACCTCCGACAGTGCAGCGCTCCTTCAGTACTGCACCGGGAACGTCAGCCTAGATTATGTACTCAAGTCTCTGGAGTGGGACTGAAGAACCCATGACCTTCTGACTCAGAGGCAAGAGTGCCACCCAGTGAGCCACGGCTGACAGCTGAGCAATGTAGCAATGTGCCAATTAACAATGTCCCAATTGATTGAGTATTTAAAGACTGACTTTAATTGGATTTTTTGATTCATTTTGCTAACGGCACGCTGAAGCTATCTCTCTTTATTTCGGCAGCTTTCACATCAGGGGCGCAGGCGCTCACTGCCGCCCTCTCCGCAGAAGCCAAAGGAGACGATAAAGAGAAAGAAAACAGCCATAGCTCCCAGCTGGAGGATGACTTGTCCGAGGACGACGATGGCGATGATCCCAGAAAAGACAAATCGAGCCGCAGCAGATCAAGGTACATCTCTACACTCACGGGAACATTGGGATTTTATGGGACGGGAAAAGGCCAGTAGACACAACATAGCCTGTCACCTTTTCATTGCTCAGTCCACCCTACCCTCCTTCTCACCCATATCCCTCTCTTCAGAAAGACATTTAACTGTGTCCTGAGCCCATTTACTTCAGTGGCTTTCCCAGGTATCCTATTCCACAACTCTTATTACTCTTTGGGTTTCACCTGAACTTCCCTTCTTACTGCGAGCTGACTGACCGCTTTATGCTCGTTCTGGAAAAGAAAATCGGACGCGATGTAAAACAGCGCTTTGAGCCCGTTTAGGTGTACACTAATTTCGCCCCAGTGTGTTTAGTTTTCCATTTCTCATTTTGTTTTTCCACCCAATTAAATAACCAATCTAAATCCTTCTGCCAACCTTTTGCTGCGCCCTCTGTCCCTGCTGCTCTTTCTATCTTAGTGTCATCAGTAAAGTTGACGAGGTTACGTTTGGTTTCAGCTTCCGGGTCACTAATGGAGATACAGACAACAAGGATACAAATATTGACCCTTGCAGGACTCCATTCATTACCTCCCCCACCGGTCTTTGATTACACCTCTCACGAACGCTCTCAGTTCAATGTGTTTTAACCACCTTCTTTTCCTGTTCTGTGTTCTACCCTAAATTCCTGTGGTTTATAGTTTAATCGGAAAGCTTTCATATGGATAATTGCACTTTGCAATCAGATATGGCAATCAGAGAGTGATTTAAAACGTTAAAAGGATTTGACAGAGTAGATACGGAGAAATTATTTCCTCGGGTGGGGGAATCATGAGCAAGGGGACATAACCTTAAAATGTGAGCCAGGCCCTTCAGGGGTGAAATCAGGAAGGACGTCTTCACACACAGGGTGGTGGAAATCTGGAACTCTCTACACCCCCAAAAATCTGTGGATGCCGGGGGTCAGTTGGAGCTTTCGAGATTGAGATTGATAGATTTTTTTTTTTTTGGGATATGGAGCAAAGGCGGGTAAATGGAGATGTGGTGCCGTTAAATGGCGGAGCAGGCTCGAAGGGCTGAATGGCCTACTCCTAATGTTCCTAGAAAGTTGAACCCTGGTTGATTTTCTTTTTCGCCCTCCTCCTCCATGGTCCAGGGTCACTGTTAGAAACTGTCACTTCCCAATTGCTGCTGCAGCTGAGACCAACTAACTTGGCACCAAATGTTTTTCTGTACTATCATATGAAAATGTGACATCTATTTTGCAGCTCCGACAAATAAAAGGCAAGCAACAAATCCCATAGAATGATAACAGCACAGAAGGCGGCCATTCGGCCCATCGTGCCTGTGCCGGCTCTTTGAAAGAGCTATCCAAAAGGGAAGTTTTTTTTAAAAAAAGTTGATGGCACCTGTTTTGACTCGTTTCAGCAATCACGAAGATGACGACTTGAACCCGGAGCAGAAGGCCGAGCGGGAGAAGGACCGGAGGATGGCAAACAACGCCCGCGAGCGCCTTCGCGTTCGAGACATCAACGAGGCGTTTAAGGAGCTGGGGCGGATGTGTCAGCTGCACATGAAGAACGACAAGCCACAGACGAAGCTCCTGATCCTCCACCAGGCTGTCTCCGTCATCCTGGGGCTGGAGCAACAAGTCAGAGGTCAGTTGGCAAAGCTGATGACTTTATAGAATCATATAGAATAGAATCATACAACACAGAAGGAGGCCATTCGGTCCATCGTGCCTGTGCTGGCTCTTTGAAAGAGCTAAACAATTAGTCCCATTCCCCCCTGCTCTTTCCCAATAGCCCTACAAATTTTTCCTTTTCAAGCATATGTCCAATTCCCTATTAAAAGTTATTCCACCACCAATTCAGGCAGTGCGTTCCAGATCATAACTACTGGAACTCCCCACCTAACAGCACTGTGGGAGCACCTTCACCACATGGGCTGCAGTGGTTGAAGAAGGCGGCCCACTACCACCTTCTCAAGGGTAACGAGGGATGGGCAATAAATGCTAACCTTGCCAGCCACGCCCACATCCTGAGAAAAAAGTCTCAATCCAGTTGTGGGCCGACAGCACAAAAGTGTCTCAAATTCATCACCAAATAGCAATCTCGCTTACACAGGCATAAGGATAAGTGGTGAAAATAAAATGCCTCGCTAGTGCAGTCAGGAGGGCTCATCTGGGGGTTGGAGCTGAGGTACATTGTTGGGGCAGGGTGAAGGCAGTAGGGGTGCGAGAATCAGCCTGTGATATTATATAGGAAAGTGAAGGGGCGGTGTGAGTCAACCAGGGTTCCCAATTCTGACTGCTATCCCTGCTGGATTTGTATGTGGGAATGCCCAGTGAGGACAGGGTGACTATTAGCTGTGACGTCCCCCAAGGTTGAATATCCCACCATTGCTTACACGGGAAGAATGGGCTCTTAGGCACAGTAACCAAGGGCCTTTGGAAACAAATTCCAGTGAAGGAGTCAACTCTTTCAGGAGACAAGTGCGAGGGTGGGGGTGAGGGAGGAGAGTGACAAGGAAATAAAAGTCGCACACACGTCATCTCCATTTTGTTCAGTCTCCTTGCTTATAATACTTCTTAATTCGTTTGGGGGTCTTTGAATGTGATTTTGGGGGATAATCCTTAAACAAAAACCCACTGTTGTCATTTTGTTTCCACAGAGCGGAATCTGAACCCCAAAGCTGCTTGCCTTAAGCGAAGGGAAGAGGAGAAGATTTCCACTGTCGAACCCACATCCGCACATCTGGTAGTTCATCAGGGGCTTGGGGACGCTCCCAACCCGATGGGTCACATGTGAAGCAGGTGGGTCCCAGTAGGAGTCGGAACAGCGCCATTTGAAAGAGTGGTAAAGAAGTATTTGTCATGGGGAGGGAGGGAAATTATTGTTTATTTTTGCCAGGACGTGATCTATGTTCTTCAGCCTGTGGTTCCGCAAGTGCTGGCCTCCATCGGGTGGCTCACCTAAGCCTTTCTTCAATCGTCCCAGTAACAACACTGCATTGCTCTATGGCGTCCACATTAACTGGACACAAAGACAGCCTTACTAGATAGTTACGGCTTGTAGGTAGGGCTATAGTTTTAGCAAGGCTCCAATCCGAGTGGACCAAAGATGCAGGTCCTTGGTGTACAGCCTTGCAAAACTACGCCTGTTCAGTAGGATGAGGATGGTCATTTGGCCCCTCTAGCTCATCCTGTCAGCACTGGGGCTGGAGTGCATCCTATTTACAGGATCCAATGAGGACGAGAGCAGCAATACCATGGGAACACCTTCACCTCCAAGTCACACACTGGAGACTGGGACATATATCGCCATTCATTCATTGGCACTCAAATTAAAATCCCAGGATACCCTACCTAACTGCCACATGGGAGCACTGTTGCTGCAAGGACTGCAGCATGTCAAGAAGAAGGCTCATCACCAATTTCTCAGGGCGATAAATGAGGCATTGCCCGCATCCTGTGAACAAATATAAAAGAACCTACGATCCCACCCATCCCCGTCCCAGTGTCTAACTGTCTCTTGAATGACTTTTTGCCTCCCCCATCCTACCCAGAGACCATTCCAGGTGAAGTGCTGGTTTCTGATATCAGTCCTGAACGTGTCGTTTATCAGTTTGTACCTGTGTCTTCTTGTCCCATAATTGTGATTTAATTTGAGTTAACCGTGTGACTCAGGATGAAGCTTTTCTATTCCACTCAGTCACTTGTATAACTCTGTATGTTGCCCTTTCATTCCTAAGAATTAAAAATGAACTGTGGAATCTTGAAGCTGGCAGTTTACAGAGACTGATATCCCACATGATGAAAACATCTTTGAAATTGTTCCAAAGCACAGTAACAATGGAAATTACAGTTGGACACCCGATCTAGACCTTTGCAGTTTTATAATATGAAATAGCTCCTCTGAGATCAAGACTTTGCTGGTTAAATCCAAATTACCTTGAACAGGACTCCTCTTGAGGCTGTGAAGTCCCAAGTTTTGTTAACTTTCCCTCACAACTCAATCTGCCGACACTGGGGATCAGCCTTGTGGCCCTTCTCAGCATTGGTTCCAGGACTTAGGTAGTCCTCTTGTTTTTTGGTGACCAGAACTGTATGCAGTAGCGAGATGTGGCCTGACGAGACCACTGTACAGCTTCAATGTGATGAATTACGAACATACGAAAATGACAGGCAGGAAAAGACCAGCTGGTCCATCAAGCCTGTCCCACACCACTGATGGCCAGAGCATCATGACCAGACACTCCCCGCAGCCATATAATCTCCTGGGAGAGGCAAAAAACCGGAAAAACCAAAGGGCAATAAGGGGAAAAATACCTCTCCGACCCCCTCAGGTGATCGAAATCAGTCCAGGAGATCACAAGGATCTTGTGTTATCTGTAAAGCCACACCTTCTATTTAATGCGATCTCTGCCCCAGTCAAGAACCAGCCCAGCTCGCTGAATTCACATGCTCTACTCATTTGGCAATATAGCTCAGCAATTTTTTTTTGCTTCGTTGATTGGTGCTCCGCAGTGGCCAGACATCGTCTGTATTAACGTGGCATTTACGTGCTCAGAGGTAGCACTCTCGTCTCTCACCCAGAAATTAGTGGGCGTAAGCTCCTCTCCAGCACTTGAGCACGAATTCCAGGCTGTCACTTCAATTGAGTACTGAGGACATTGAGCCGAGGCCCTGTCCGCCTGTTCAGGTCGATGTCAAAGAATCTGAGTCACTTTTCTGAAGAAAAGCAGGGGAGTGCTCCCCGGGGTCCGGGGCCAATATTTATCCCTCAACCAACATCACTAAGAACAGATTATCTGGTCATAATCACATTGCTGTTTGTGGGACCTTGCTGTGCAAATTGGCTGCCGCATTTCCTACAACAGTGTCTGCACTTCAAAAGTATTTCATTGGCTGTAAAGCACTTTGGAACCTCCAGAGGTCGTGAAATGTGCTATAGAAATGCAAGTCTTTTTACAAAACAACAGTGACTCCACTTCAAAAGTATTTAATTGGCTGTGAAGTGCTTTGGAACGTCCCGAGGACATGAAAGGCGCTGTATAAATGCAAGTTCTTTCTTTCAAACGAAGACGCAGTTTCACTGAAACTTCAGTCTCTCTCTCATAGTTTTATTTTTCTTCTGTGCTTTTGTTTCAGGGCAGCAATCACAGGTGGTCTTCATGAATTTAATGGAGGGTTTGGGGCCCCCTCCATTTTGACTGGATTTTGCGTAAGATTCTGTTGGAACAAGACACAAATCTTCCGAGTAAGGAAAATCCCAGATTCAGTTTTGTGAACGTTGAGGGATTCATAGCAGAGCTCCAGGGATACTGTTTCCGTACATCCCACAACTGCCCTCGTACCTTCCCGTTGGGTTGAACGTTTTCATTGTGCCTGCAGTCAAATTTATCAACAAATGAATTGTTAGAAGAAAAGTTTTTTAATTTATCTTTTTTTTTTGTTTATATAAAAAAAAAGAAATGTTACTTTTTTTAGGTTAAAACAAAAAAGTGTTCATATTCAGGGGTTCAAATACAAAACAAATGCATTCTTAGCACTTGGTTACTGTCCAGAGTTGTGAGAGCTCATTGTCCCGGGGGGCGGGGGGGGGGGGTGGGTGGGGTGGAGCTGGGCACCTGTCATTATAGCTTGGTGTTCTACAATAAGCCAAAAGGAGGACCGGGGGTGGGTGGGCTGCCGCTAGTGAGAAGGGAGGGTAGGGGTTGGGGGGGTGGGTAACATATAAAATACTGATGCTCTTCCTCACTCTGCTGGAACTGCACTCCCTGTTAGCTGATTGTGAAACAGCCCTGATAGATATGGGGGGGGGGGGTAATTGTGACTTCCCCCACTACTGTTGCTTGGGGGACGAGGAGGAAGGGATGGTGATGAGCAGCCTTTCAAGATCGGAAACAAAGTTGCAAGAAGAATTTACCTTTTTTTAAAAAATACACTTTGTACTATCTACTGTCAGTGAGGCCCCAACATTCTGATCCAATCCAGGTGGAACCGAATCCCAGTTGATTCCAGGTCAGTTGCCTCCTTTAAAAGGGAGCTGGTTTGATACCTGATACATAGAAATTACAACACAGAAACAAGCCATTCGGGCCAACCTGTCCGTGTTGGTGTTTATCCTCCATACGAGCAGTAGTCCTAATCCCATGTACCCACCCTGTTCCATATCCCTGTATTTCCCTTTCCTTCAATCACCTATCTGACCTATTCTTAAATGCTGACATGGTCAATCATTAACTCTGATAGTACATTCCACAGGCTCACAACCCAATGAGGTTTCTCCTGCTCTCCTCCCTTTCCTTCAATCACCTATCTGACCTATTCTTAAATGTTGACACGGTCAATCACTAACTCTGATAGTGCATTCCACAGGCTCACAACAAAGGTTTCTCTTGCTCTCTGTCCTAAATCTCTTACATTAAATCTTATATTGTGTAGGGTGGTTGAGGGTCAGAGAGATATTAATAACCCTGATTGATGTTTTTTTTTAACGGGGGAGGTAAGGGGAAGGAACGTCATGTTCCCTAAAGTGAAGGGAGGGAAGTCCATAGAATAATCAGCATGGATTCTGGACGGGATGTGTTTGATGGCCTGAATGGCCTTTCCTCACTCTAGATTTTCTGGTGTTCAATCTGCCTCTGCTACAGGCAGAAAACCGCAGGGCTACAAACCTTCTTAAGCAGAGGAAAACTGAGCCTTTGGTAACAGCAATTGGCTTGTATAATTTGAGAGGAATATCTAAACATTTTTTTCCTGTCCCTTCACTTTGCTCCCCTTCCTCTCAAGATTCATGTTGGGTTACAGATCCACTCGGCACCGACAGTTCTCCAGTACCCCAGTCAAGTGCCCATTCTTCATATCTGAGCCTGGACAGTGAGTGTTGGCAAGATACTGGATCATGGGGGTGGGGAGGGAGCATTGCAGCTGAAAACAAACATTTTGTTTTTTTTTTAAACCCACTTTCTAAGCCTGGGTTGCTGAGGGTAATTGTAGCAATCCTAATACTGCCCAAGCTGAGCTCAGCGAAACATTTTAGTGCATTGTATGTGGCTGCCGCTTTGGTGAGCTTTAGTTTTTGGCAGGGCTCGATTATTTGAACCCCTGTTTGTAGCCTGGTTTTCAATCTGTTCAGTTAGGGTTCTCTTTGAATTGTGATGAGAAGGTGTTCCTTTCTTTCTGTGGGAGTGGGGTGTGATCCCTGCTAGAGCCAAACTAAACAGGGAGAGAATTAGAATTTATGAAATAAATTTTTATTTATAAATGGTAATGTCACGACACTTGGAACTGGATGAAGCTGGGATCGAAACTGGCTGAATTTCAGACAGCCTGTTTTGTTTTATTTTATTTTTATTTGAATTCTTCTCTCGCCCTCATCCCTTTCTCATCTGAAGGCGCTGACTCTTGCTTGGGTGTATACATGCAGTATATCACTCAAATGGCCATTCATCCTGTGTGAGTGAGCGTCGACCATAGAAGACCTCACTGCCAAGGCAAACCCCGTCCTCACCTGATGTCCCCGCGCACACACTAGCCAGGAGGGGTTACTGGATATCAGTCGGAAGTGGGAGCCCTGGCTGAGTTTTTCTTCCCCCTCCCCCCCCCCCCCCCCCCCGCAGCCCAGCGGTGCTGGGGCCGTCCCAATTGAGATCAGATAACTCAGCACAGGCTGAGGACCAAACCCGAGACCCCGACTTCATGGATCAGTACCATTTCTTCGACAGCACCTCCCAAACCCACCTAGAAGGACAAGGGCAGCAGGCGCAAGGAAACGCCATCACTTCCCAAGTTCCCCCTCTCAAGTCACATACCATCCCGACTTGGGACATATATATCGGTCGTTCCTTCATTGTCGTTGGGTCAAAATCCTGGAACTCCTGACCTAACAGCACTGTGGGAGCACCTTCACCACACGGACTGCAGCGGTTCAAGATGGCGGCCCACCACCACCTTCTCAAGGAGCAACTAGGGGATGGGCGATAAATGCCGGCCTTGCCAGCTACGCCCTTATCCCAAGAATGAATAAATTAAAAAGCATATATTTACAGTGAAGCCCCACAGATCAAAATGCCCTATCCCCTTAATTAGTGGGTAAAAAAACATATCTTTATATTTATGCGGCAACTGGAATATTTCATAAGCTGCCACTTATTCTGATCAAGCATTCCCACCCGTAATACTCCTGGGACTTGGCGTATTTCTTGCAACTTCTCCTCACCCCCATCCACTCCTTTAAAGGCTCCAGGGAATAAAGACATTTTTATCTTAATAAAGGTGAAAAGCAAAGAAAAGGGACACTGTCTCTTTAGTGACTGGACTTAGCAGACTACACTCTACTAGAATAAATCAAAAAGGAGAATGCTGGAAATCTGAAGTGCAAACAGAAAATGCTGGTAACACACAGCGGGTCCATCGGCATTTGAAAGGAGAGAGGACGGGTTAACATTTCGGGCAAAGATCCTTCGTCAAAACCGAATAATAGTGTCTTAGTGGGACGAAGGGCGCTTACTTTGCTCTTTCCTGTCAGGAATGGCTGATTATTGCCTGACGAGAAGGGAGTGGAAAATATGGTCTGTGTATTTTCAACTTTTCTTTATTTTTGGAAAACAAAAAAGGCCGCACGAGAGGCCACAACATCTCAGGAAACTTCTTTCCTTAGGGTACAAGGCGAGGACCATGACAATTCCCTGAAGATGCTAACCACAAAGGAGAGGAGCATGTGTAATTTAAAAAAAAGAAAATCGAAATCCAACTTATTTTTCACTATTCCTAAGGTTTTATACAATAATAATCTTTCTTAAAAAAAAAATGAAACCGCAAAAAGAATTGAAAATATTACTCTTTATAGGTATTCAATATTTACAAAAACAAAAAAAAAGTTTGGAGCAAAAAAGTTTCTAAGTTTATTTTACTATATTATGTAGAAGGACTGTAGGGCTCTTTTTTTTAGTGAAGCTGTTTATTGATGCTGTACAAAGTGACACGGTCATTTAATGAAAAGATAGGATTTGTTGCTCAGCAGGTATGTTGCAGTCCAGCCTGTGCTTGTGGTCACTCGAGCTGAAAGGGTACGCTGTTAATTTTTGCTAGCAATGTGTTGACATATCTGACATGCGTGGTGTCATTGCATGACTTGTTGATGTACAGAAGGGGGAAAAAGTTTTCCCAACAACTTTACAACGACACAGCGATCATTATTAACGAGGGAATCTTGATATTTTCAGAATTTGTTTGTCTGGTCAGTTACTTTTTCACCTGCAATTTTTTTTTAATTTAAGAAAAAAAGGAGTGGAAGGGATGATATTTTTTTGATCTCTGCCAATTTTCTCCCTTCCTTTCCTGGGGATTTCTTCCTGGGTTCCAAGGGGCACCGATCGCCTTCCGGTACCTCGGCCAAAATAGGCATCGCACCGTGAATGGCAGCAGGCTATTCGGCAGTTGAGGGCATCGCACCAGACGTCCCCGTAAACGTGCACTTTTCCAGCAGTGGGACAACGGTGGAGAGTTGGATTTGAAAAAGCCAATTTTTCTCCTCCCCAAAACGGGATGGTGAGGCCAATTGTAACAGCCCAACCACCGTTCCAGTTGAAATGAGTTAACTCAGCACAGATCAGGGATTGAACCTGTGACTTCCCTGGTCTGTATGACATGGCTACTCAGTGTATAGGGATGTGACGTCAAGGTAATAGAATCCAGTATGGTGTTAATGCCCAGATGAGGGCACATTGGACTGCCAATAGCATCTATTACTACTAAAAAAAAATGTTTTACATCAGCTTGACTATAAACTGTGTCACTAACAGTTTATTGATTTGATTCCTGAGCATTTTTTAGGGGGCAGGGGAACACATTTGAGAACACGGAGGGGCACTGAGTTTTAAATTCTTGTACATTTTTATCCGACAAAATCTCTGATGCAAGGGGGAGGCCAATAAAGCTTTTTTTAAAAAAAAATCAGCCAAAAGAAGCATTATATTGCTACTTTTGCATCTCTGCAATGTGGTTTCTGCTAAAGTTACAGTCCTGACCTGAGGGGCCAGAGGGGAGCAGTCTGACATCTCCAGCAGGGATCTCACACCATTTCGGTTTGACACAGCATGACAGGCGGAACAGGCTCAAGGGGCTGAATGGCCTACTCCTGTTCCTATGACAACTGCAGTGTTAAACTGGGTTTGAAGATTGCTCAGAAAGTCCCTTGGACCTGTTGGGCACTTTCCAAACTTACCCAGAACATGCTAAAATGCACTTGAGTGCAGGCACTTCCCAACTGCACACTTAAAAGCATTTAATATTGAACTGGCAGCAGCAGAACTCTGCATATGTGTAGGAGCACAGTGGGGCAAAGCTTACTCCTGGCTGACAAGAGTTCAAATTGAAGCCATGCAGTATAAAGGTACTGCCTCACTGGAGCCAGTTTCAGACTTATAGCTACAGTATAAATGCACCCCAGTGATCATTAATAATTTGACTATGATTATTCACAAACTCAATAGAAGTGAGCAATATAGGAAATTTTACTTTAGCAATTTCAATGATTCAGTATAGTTATGTTTTCATATAAAACAGGGTGGGTCTGAATCCAATTGAAATGAAATTTACATTGGGGAGGGAGCTGTGTAGTAATTTGTGACAATTAGGCTGACTAATGTGGTTTGTGCTTATCATAGGAGGTGGGGATGGTGGGGGGGGGGGGGGGTTACAAGCTGAGATCAGTTCAAGGGTGACCACACATCACAGGTTTCACTGTACATCCGAAGCAGTGTACAGTCTGATAATTGGAGGGGTGTAGAATAGTACATACATCTCCGCTGTGCATTAGTAACAGGCAAAATGTGATCGCATTGTCATCACATCTCAACGCTGCCCCATTCCAGTTTGGGGAGTAACCTGTTTGCCACAGAATTTTATTCAGTGATCACGAGTGTTCACTCGAGAAGGAAAACGACATTGAAATATTAGAATCTGTGTTTTACAGTTTTAAGAAAAATTTTGTATACTTTCAATGGCAATAAAAGAGATTTTATAAAACAAACCAACCGTGGGTTGATTTATTTTTTAAGATTAAGACTTAATGTATTTTCTTGAGTGACTGGATGGCACAGTGGGTTAGGACATGGTCCTTTGAAGTCTGGGTTTATATCCAGTCCAGCCAGATGGGTTGAAAGTCTCCTATGTCCGATAGCTTTTTTAAGTGCCCCATGCAAAATAAGTTCGGGGCCAGTCTCAATCCAGTTTTTATTGGGCGTGGGCCAAAACTGCCACTAATTCAACACAAAATGACAATCCTACTCATCCAGGATGGGAAATGGAAATTTGTCACAGTAGTGCAATAAGGTTGGCGATGAGGCACATAGTTTGGAGGGGAGGGGAGCTGAGTTTAACAACTGCTTCCTCCCCCCCCCCCCCCTCCAAATTAATGATTGCATTGCTGCTGAGTGCTGATGTCAATACAGCTGCTAGGAACAGAGGAACAAGAGGAGGCCATTCAGCCCCTCGGGCCTGTTCCACCATTCAATTAGATAATGGCTGTAATTCTCACTTCGTCAAGGCTCAGTAATCCTTCTTGCCAGTTCACCTACGATGTCATCTGCACTCACTGTTTCAAAACAAAACAATAAATACTAATGATTTTAATAGTTTCGACTTAAAATCAGGGTATGATGTTGCCTGTTTGGAGTCCTGATGATGAGTCTACCTCCTTAAATATCCCTTCCACAGCTCCCCTGATGGTGTAATGAATAAAGCTGCCACCAAATTGATCCCCTAAACATAAACCCAGACCAGAAGGCCCCAATTTCCAGCCTGTGCTTATTTAGATCGTTGGGATTGTAATGGAGGTGCTACAATTGGAACCTTGTCAAAAGCTTTCTGGAAAATCGGAGTATATAATAACCGCACTTCCCATGTCAGTAATCTTTTTGAAAAATACTCTCTGGTTAGTTAAACATGACCTCCCTTTCTTGAATTCATGCTGACTCTCCTTTAGCAAGTTATGCCTGTCCAACTGCTCACCCACTAAATCTCCCAAAATCAGTTTCAAAGAACTTGTCTTGCAACAGATGTTAAACTTACTGGTCTATAATTGCCTGAAAAATCTCTTAACCGTTTTTGTAACTGGAATTTTGCAGCACAAAGGAAGCCATTCGACCTATTGTGCTTGTGCTGGCTTGCAAAGAGTGATCCAGTTAGTCCAAACCTTTTCCTCATACCCTTTCAAATTTTTATTTTTCAAATATTTATCCACTTCCCTTTTAAAAACAACTATGGATTCTGCTTCCACCACTGTTTGTGTCAGGGCATTCTGAGTCCTAACAACCCCCTATGTAAAAACAAAAATTCTCCTAACCTCTCCCTTTGTTACGAGTGGAAATGGTTTTTCTTTATTTACCTTATCAAAACCTTTCATAATTTTGAGCACCTTTATCAGATCTCCCCTTAGTCTTCTTTGTTCTAATGAAAAGAGCTCCAGTGTCTCTGCATAACTAAAGCCTCTCATCCCTAGCAATTGAGTTACGTGAGCCACTTTCCTGTACTTGAGAGTCTCTTCTGAATTTAATAAACTTACAAAAATGTCAGTTGAAGTTTCACTGATTTCAGTCTCCATTTCCTTTAATACTCATGGGGGCATTTTGGTCTGAACCAGATCTATTTTAAAGCATCTAACTTTTATAACTGTGTACATATCCAGCATTACTTGCATATTGTCTAACTCATCCTGTCCCATTCCTGGCAATCTGATAACTGATATAGCCAACATTCCTTCCTCTTCCTGAATATAAACAGATGTGAAGGAGCTATTTAATAACAACTCTTTCTCCCTGAATTAACCTTCCCATCCTAATTTTTTTACTGGATCAATACACTTTTTATTTACTGTGTACTGTGCAGCCTAAAAGTTTGTGCACTATATATCTTTAAAAACATGTGTCATCTGGTGGGCTTTTCAGACCAATATAATTCTACATTTTGGCTGGGGTTTACATGGTCTGAATAGCAAAAATGCAGACTTTTGATAGCCTGGCCTTTTCAAACAGCTGCAGTGTCATTCGGTGCCTGCCAGTGGCGCCACTGAGCAGCTGGCAGTCTGCCCCACCAGCAAGGATATAGCATTAGTGTCGTTCGGATAGTATTGCATTCCTGATTATGTTTGTCCCTAGTTTTCTTCCCTCCTCTCCTGAAGATGCCGACTCAAGTTGGTGAGATATGGTTCCATAGATGCCTTGTAGTGCTACATTCATCTGGCTAGTCTTCATATGTGAGCCTGGACCTAGTATCAGCAATCTTATGGGGGAAATAAACAGTTAAACCCGATGCTTTTGTCCACACACAAGTACTTTCCAGGTATGGGAATCTGGGTGATTTCTTTTCCTTCCCTATCCAAGGGGCACTGGGGCAAATTCTAGAACCAGTATGGCCACCTTGGCTGAGATCAGGTAACTCAGCACTGAGCAGGGAACGATTCTGGGACTTCACTGATCAGTATGGAACTTGCTACCACATGGAGTAGTTGAGGCAAATAGCATAGGTGCCTTTAAGGGGAAGCTAGATAAGTACGCGCGGGAGAAAGGATTAGATATGCAGATAGGGTGAGACAAGGTTCGTGGGGAGCATAAACACCAGCACAGACCAGTTGGGCCGAATAGCCTGTTTCTGTGCTGTAAATTCTATGTAATTCTATTACACTGGGGTGTGCATTAAGCAACTCAGACAGTGCATGAACCAACTCCTTGTGGGTGAAGGTGTACTTGGTGACTCAGGAATGCAGTTTCCCAACCACAGGAGGGAGGTGAGTGGGTGAGTTTTCTCTCTGTATTGCAGTGTAATTATTTGCCAATACTGAGTGTGTCTCCTATCTCTGAAGATATTCTGAGCGAGGCTCCAGTTGTAGTTACACCTCTACTTTCTCTTTTTTTTCTTGAAACAGTAACTGGTTTTGCAACTTAGTGGAATCTACAGTGGCTGTGAAATCAAAGCTGTCGAGAGTTAAATTTGGTATCTACGGTAGGCATTCATTTTGAGACTTCCTGGTAATATTAAAGCAATGGAGCAGCTTACAGATAGTACAACAATCTCCTAATGGCTCAGTTGGCCAGTCAATTCATTATATTGTGTTGTACTAGGTAGGGCTGTCAACCCACTAGGATTGTCCTGGAATCTCCATGAATTAACGATTAATCTCTAGGACACTGCTGCGAGCAACCCGGGAGAAAAATCATAGGGACGTTAAAAAAGAACGTTTGCTTGCCTTCCAATTAGTGGGGAAAGGCGGTAAACCGCGAGGGTGGACATTTTAGGCAATCGATGGCAGAAGTGTGGGGCAGTTGGAGGCAGGAAGTCACGTGATGAAACCTCCAGGAATACATCCAACCAGAGTTGGCAACCCTAGTACGAAACTAAGCCATACAGAACAGGTCTCAGGTTTGAACTGTGGCCTGTGCCGAGTTACCGGACATCAGCTGGGGCAGCAGTTGGGGGCTGGGGGGCACTACAATTGTCCTCACCGTCCCAGCCTAGGGAAAGCAAAAAAAAAAAATCAGCCGTGGTTTCTGATCGGGACCGTTGTCCCTTGACTCCTGCGGGGAAAGTATGCACGTGGATGGCGGGTGAGGTCAGCGTCAGCTGGGATGTGATGCCTTCCATAGTTGAACATCCCACAAACAGCTGCAGCCTAAGCTTGGACACGTAAAATGGGCAATTGGGAGAAGTACCATTGGCATCCACGGCATCCCACGCCAGCAGGATTTAAGGAAAATTTTGGGGGAACTGTCTTTTTTTTATACAAAAATATATATTTACTTCAATATTTGTCTGGTTACCGACCCTCCCGCTCGTAGAAACAGTTTCTCTCTATTAACTCTATCAAAACCACTCATAATTTTGAACACCTTTCTTAAATCTCCACCTTAACCTTCTCTGCTGTCAGAAGAACAACCCCAGCTTCTCTAGTCTGTCGTTCATTAATCATCTTCCTTCCTTGTTCTGCCATTTGCTCTCCATCCTCCTTCTCCAAACCTGTTTTGCCGCAATCTAACCTGATAGCCAGCGGGGCGGGGGTCCCGCCCGCTTGATTGACAGCATTTCAACCGATAGCCTCGACGGCCTGCTGCGGTTGTGACCAATCAGAGACGAATTAAGGAGGAGGGCGGGACTTCCGGTCACATAACCCCGCCCTCGAGGGCTCCCACCCACCTCGCGCGAGCGAAGTTAGGTTGACCGCGCAGCAAAGGTAAAGGTTGAAACGGGCTGGACGACGTGAGGTAGGGAGGAAAAAAATATTAACAGAAATAATAAATTCGTTCCAAAGCCTCCTATTGTCGGTTTATCTCTATCAAATATCGAATTTACTGAGGTAAGTTGGTCTTTAAAACCTTTATTTTAGGATTAAAACCGATGTAACAGTTGGTGCCAGGTGAACACCGACATTCCCTTGAGAGACAGCAAGGTGGATTTTTTTTTTAAGTGAGGACTTTCGATGTTTGTCTTTGAAAGAAAACATTTCCTCTTGAGAAATAAGTGCTTTATTTCATTTACTTTTTTTTGTAACTGAACTCGAAATGCTGAGGTAACATGGAGCAAAATACAAATTAATCCTTTTAGCTCTTCACTTTGCCCAATTGCTCTATGTTGCTAATTTTTATTTTAAGTATGCTTTTATGCATTAGTATAGAGTATTGTGTGAGGTACAATTGAAACTTTTCCATGTCACCTGTCATGTACAACCTTTTTTTGGAAGTATTTAGATTTTATATTTAAAAATTATCTTTCAAAAAGGTACTGTAGCTGGAAATATTGACTATTCTCTTATTTTAATTCATTTTTACAACTTTTGAGAATAAAACCAATTAATTTTTTGTCAATTAAATGCAGTATACCTGAAATTTGGAAAAGTTGAATATAGAAACTGAGAAAATTATGGTATCAATTTTATATTTTTTTTAATTGACAATTTTCTCAGCATTTTGTTAAATCGCAAGTTACTATGTGTGTGGACTTTTCCAATGGGAAAGATTGTGCCTGCAGTTTAAAGGTGCCATGTTCACAAAGAAAAAGACTTTCATTTATAAAATGCCTTTAAGGAAGCAAAATGTCCCAAGGTACTTCTCAGGAGCGATTATCAAACAAAATTTGACACCGAGCCACATAAGGCAATATTAGGACAGGTGATCAAAAGCTTGGTCAAAGAGGAAGGTTTTAAGCACCGACTTAAAGGAGGAGAGAGAGGCGGAGAGGTTTAGGGAGGGAATTCCAGAGCTTAGTGCCTAGGCAACTGAAGGCATGGCCACCAATGGTGGAGCGAAGGAAATCGGGGATGTGCGAGAGGCCAGAATTGGAGGAGTGCAGAGATCTCGGAGGGTTGTGGGGTTGGAGGAGGTTACAGAGATGGGGAGGGGGAGGGGGCGAAGCCATGGATGGACTTGAAATCAAGGATGAGTGTTTTAAAATCGAGGCGTTGCCGGACCGGGAGCCAGTGTAGGTCAGCGAGCTCAGGAGTTTTTTATTCTTCTGTGTGATGTGGACGTCGCTGGCAAGGCCAGCGCTTATTGCCCATCCCTAATTGCCCTTGAGAAAGTGGTGGTGAGCCACCGCCTTGAATCGCTGCAGTCCGTGTGGTGAAGGTTCTCCCACAATGCTGTTAGGTAGGGAATTTGCAGGATTTTGACCCAGCGATGATGAAGGAACGGCGATATATTTCCAAGTCGGAATGGTGTGTGACTTGGAGGGGAACATGCCGGTGGTGTTCCCATGTGCCTGATGCCCTTGTCCTTCTAGGTGGTAGAGGTCGTGGGTTTGGGAGGTGCTGTCGAAGAAGCCTTGGCGAGTTGCTACAGTTCATCCTGTGGATGGTACGCACTGCAGCCACGGTGCACCGGTGGTGAATGAAGTGAATGTTTAGGGTGGTGGATGGGATGCCAATCAAGCGGGCTGCTTTGTCCTGGATGGTGTTGAGCTTCTTGAGTGTTGTTGGAGCTGCACTCTTCCAGGCAAGTGGAGAGTATTCCATCACACTCCTGACTTGTGCCTTGTAGATGGTGGAACGGCTTTGGGGAGTCAGGAGGTGAGTCACTCGCTGCAGAATACCCAGCCGCTGACCTGCTCTTGTAGCCACAGTATTTATATGGCTGGTCCAGTTAAGTTTCTGGAGTGATAGGTGATCGGGACTTGATGCGAGTTAGGATACAGGCAGCAGAGATTTGGATGAGCTCAAGATTATGGAGGGTGGAAGATGGGAGGCCAGCCAGGAGAGCATTAGAATAGTCGAGCCTAGAGGTAACAAAGGCATGGATGAGGGTTTCAGCAGCAGATGAGCTGAGGCAGGGGTGGAGACGGGAGATGTTACGGAGGTGGAAATAGGCGGTCTTGGTGATGGAATGGGTATGTGGTCGGAAGCTCGACTCAGGGTCAAATAGGACGCCATAGTTGCGAACAGTCTGGTTCAGCCTCAGATAGTGGCCAGAGAGAAGGATGGAGTCTAGGGAACGGAGTTTGAGGCGGGGACCGAAGACAACAGCTTCAGTCTTCCAAATATTGGAGGAAATTTTTGGTCATCGGTCAAGAAGTGTGACAAATGAGAGAGAGGTGGTGGTGAGGTAGAGCTGGGTGTTGTCGGCGAACTTGTGGAAGCTGATGTATTTTCGGACGCTGTCGCCGAGGGGCAGCATGTAGACGAGAAATAGGGGGCTAAAGATAGATGCTCCGGGGACTCCAGAGGTAACGGTGCGGGAGTTGGAAGAGAAGGCATTGCAGGTGATTCTCTATCTATGACTGGATTGATAAGAATAGAAGCAGACGAGCACAGTCCCACCCAGCTGGACGACGGAGGAGAGACGTTGAAGGAGGATTGTGTGGTCAATCGTGTCAAAGGCTGCAGACAGGTCGAGAAGGATGAGGAGGGATAATTTAACATGGGTTAACTTCAGGGTTAACAAAGGCTGTGTCTGAGGTGAATTAAGATTTTAATTTTTTTTAATTTGGTAATCTGCCCTCTTGTATTGTCACTATTAGAATTTTATGCTTCATTGTTTTCACCCAAGAATTGTCTGGCCTCGTCTCTGTTTATGTAGGTGTGGGAATGATTAGTAATCTCTCAAGTCGAGGAGTGGCAGTTTCGGACATTACCATTTCAGTTGGAGAGAAAAGTAACATTGCTTAATAGTTTTGTCCTCATTTTTACTCCCTACGGTTGTACAGATGGTACAAGCTCATAAACTACAGAAATAGTTCCTCTAAACTACAATACTTCGAAATAGGACGTGAATACAAGAAACAGCCTGCAGTTAAAACTGCTTAGAATAGTTTGGCAATATGCAAAACATTTTACATTTTATGCGGTACACCTGTTTTACTGTAGTTTGAGTTGTTGACAAAATGCTGGAACTACAAAGCAGGTCCATTAGCAACTGAAAGAAAAGAGACTGATTAACATTTCAGGTGGAGACCCTTAGTTAAATCCCAAGAATAATGTCTTAGCAGAGTGAGAGGGCTCCTCCTTCCTATTAGGATCTTTCCGCCTGCACCGTGAATGTGTGTATCTGGAACTCAATCGATGTTGGTGGAGATGGCCATAAACTCAAAGATGCCTCAACATCAATTATCACTGTTGGTAATTTTTATAAGCTGGTATTTCCAGTAATAAATGTACTGGTTGTTTGTACTGCCCTTCTAGCATCTGTGGCTGAGAACAGTTTGCTCAGCAGAGATTGTCGATGAAATCGTAGGATCTTGCAGCACAGAAGGAGGCCATTTGGGCCATTGTGCCTGTGCGGGGGACAGCCTTGGGGACTTCCTGATGCATATGGCACGCCAGTGATAGCATTAACCCACTGAATCACTGGGGTGCATATCTAGCTGTCTTTAAAAACAAAATAATTATTTTCTCCCTCCCAGAGTGCACCCGTAGCAGATTGCCCTACGTTTAGGATTATGTTCAAAACTGTGTACTTGAGACCACTCAATGAAAAATATTTGAGAACGGTAATAAATAAAAGCTAGCGTCTTTAGCATTGACCAAAACAAAATTGAAAGCTTCCCCTATTTAGTCCCAAACGACACTTCTGTCAAACACAACTTTGAAGACCCATCCTTCTGCACTGTTATGACATTTCTATTTTCCGCATCAGCCACCTTTGACCCTCTGCAAGGGCCTGGCTCTGACTATGGAATTATAGGCAATTTTGTGCAGTAGACTCGCACACATGATATGGGTTGAGACTTCACCTATGTTCATCAAAGAGAAACGTGCAGATTTAAGGATATTAGAGTTCAGAGAAAGGTGGTGCCATTAAAATCTGTAATTTTCTTCATGCATCTACTACATCAACCTAGGTCTTTCAACTGCACCTGTTAGCAGTTGGTTTCAAGGACTTTTTTACATTGTGGGAGAGTGATGACAAAACAGCCTCTGTGCTGCTTTTCTGCATTTTTATTACCTCTGCTCCAAAGAAAGAACAAATTTGTTGCATTTATATAACGCCTTTTATGTCCCAAAGCGCTTCACAGCCAATGATGTACTTTCGAAGTATAATCACTGTTCTAGGGAAACGTAGCAGCCAATTTGTGCACAGCAAGATCCCACAAACAGGAATGAGATAATGATCGGATAATCTGTTCTAGATGTTGGTTGAGACAAATGTTGGCCAGGGCACCAGGAAGAACTTCCCTGCTCTTCAGATAGTGACATTGTTTCCTTTACATCCACCCGAGAGGGCAGCGTGGCCTCAGTTTAACATCTCATCCGAAAGACGGCACCTCCGACAGTGCAGCATGCCCTCAGTACTGGATCTTCTGCCGAGATTATGTGCTCAAATCTCTGGATTGGGGCTTGAACTCGCAACCTGACTCAAAGGCGAGAATGCTACATGGAGCCATGGCTGACAGCTAACTAATGTGGGAGGCTGATTTAGAGAATGGAGAGCCAGTCTTCTGCCCATGCATAATATTTCTTTTTAGAATTTGAAAAAAAATTGGAATTCTGGATCAGATATCGAGCCAGCCAGCCAGTGATTCGTCCATGGTCTCGTCATCTCACTGAACCGGCCCAGCACAGCTGGCCGTTTTGTTCTGGCAAGACACGGGGAAAATGGTGAATCTGCACTATCTCTCGATCTTGAGAGATTGCCACTCTGCTGCCCATATAATGCCAAGTCCCATTCACCCAACACCCCTATGCTTGCTGACCTACATTGACTCCCGATCTGGCAACGCCTCAATTTTTAAAACTCTTATCCTAGTGTTCAAATCCGTCCATGGCCTTGCCCCCGCCCCCAATCTCTGTAACCTCCTCCAGCCTTACAACCCTCCGAGATCCCTGCCCTCCTTCAGTTCTGGCCTCTTGCGCATTCCCGATTTCATCACTCCACCATTGGCGGCTGTGCCTTCAGCTGCCTAGGCCCTAAGCTGTGGAATTCCCTCCCTAAATCCCCTTCGCCTCTCTCTCCTTTTCAAGATGCTCTGTAAAACCTACCTCTTTGACCAAGCTTTTGGTCACCTGTCCTAATATCTCATGTGACCTGATAACGCTCCTGTGAAGTTACTTGGGATGCTTTTACTACGTTAAAGGCGATGTTAAATGCAAGTTGTAGTAGAGTGTTGTTGACAGTGGGAGACCTGCATGTCAGCAGCCAATGGCACTCGTGTAACTGAAACTCATTGGGGCTAAGGCTACCGGATCCTGATGCCCAGATCTCGTGCAGCGCGTGAGAACACCAGTGTAAACTTATCAAATATGCTAAAGCTGGCGGCCAGGAATAAGATTTTATTTTTAACTGGCTTTTATTATTTCCTGGCTGCTGATAGCAAATCTGGCGAATTTACTTTGGAGCTGCTGTCAGCTACATGAGATGTGGATGTCAGCACCGGCGCAGAACCTGGGCAACATAAAAGATAGCTTTGAAGTGTCAGTAGAGCAGCATTAGTGGGGATCTAGCAGCAGGCCTCTAGCCTAGTCTCTTAATTGATGAATTGTAGCGTTGGAAGAGTTTCAGGGGGATAGGAAAAAAAAAATGATTTCCTCATTAACATTCCTTCCCCACCCACCATAAAAATATTGCTTAAGATTCAAGTAGGCCTGCTCTATCATAGTTAAGTAATGCATCAGGCAACTATGTATGTGACTGTAGTTACACAATGTTGGGTGAGAACAGTAGAATGCCACGCCTCAGAGAAAAGAATAACAGGTGACACAGATCAGGATTCATGAGTCACAGTATTTACATGGCAGTAAGCAAAATACTGCAGATGCTGGAAACGACAAGTGCCTGAAACACCGACTGACTGACTTGTCTGTTTCTCCAGATGTTGCCTGACCTGAGTATTTCTGGCTTTTTTTTCCTGCTTTTTGTTTTAATCTATATTGCATTGTTGTCTTTGGAGGCAGTGCTGTGATCTAAATGAGGCAGGGTCAGAAGCACAAGGACCCAATTGACGAAGTGGAATTGCAAGGGCCGACCAGATCCAAATATAAATGGCTGCTTCTGGCACTACAAGATATAGTTAGTCATCATTTGCTTTTTCTCTCTGGAAATAGGCAACCCAACCCCTCAGCCCACCCATTCAAAGACGTAGAGAAGATCTTTCCATTGTGAGGGAAGCCAAAACTAGGGACCATAAATATAAAGGTAATTAATAAACCCAGTAAAGAATTCAGGAGAAACTTCTTTACCCAGAGAGCGGTTAGGATGTGGAACTCATTACCACAAGGAGCGGTTGAGGCAAATAGCATAGATGCATTTTAGGGGAAGCTGGATAAACACATGAGGGCAAAAGGAATATGAGGGTATGAAGAGGGGTGGGAGGAAGCTCGTGTGGAGCATAAACACTGGCATAGACCAGTTGGGCCAAATGGCCTGTTTCTTTGCTGTACATTCTACGCAATAGTGACAATGCGGATATAGTTAGTTTACAAAGGCTAACCACTGACATCGAGGAAGATCCATAGCCAGAAACTCCAAGTTGTGAAAATGACTTTTGAGCACCTTGCGCCTTTATTGTTGCTCTGAATCCATCTTGAAATGTAAACGGGGCAGATTTAGAGCAGCAGCAGTCTCAGCACATTATGGACCTGCTTCCAGTGCAAGCAAACTCTAATATACACGTGCCGTTTTGTGGTCTGTGACCCAACTAAAATCTGAATCAAACACTGTAGGAACCTGAAACAAAACCAGAAAATGCTGGAAACGCTCAGCTGGTCAGGCAGCATTATGTTGCTTTTGTTTTAGAGTAGGAACCTTTTTATAAAAAGTTAGATTTCCAAAAAGGCAATTCAAATGATCTAGTGTTCAAAGGTTCACCTGTGCGTCTTTCCAGTATTAGTTCAGGAGAGTGCTGTTCGTGGTAGATGTGCAGTTCTCCAGCCATCAACCTCTCTGTAATGTAAAGCAGGGGAACTCCGGAGACTTTGATTTGGTGGGCAGCTGCATTTCATGGGGCTCTCCAGCTGCCTTTTGAGTCTCCAATTAAAACTAAATGTGTGCAGCTGGGTTCTCTCCCTTTTACCAATTAATCATGGGTCTCTGGCCTCTAATTTGAAACAGCGGCAGGAAGGAAAGATAAATGAGGGGAGAATGGTGCACAGAGATCGCTGGTCTCATGTTTGAATGCTGCTCCCCTGGGACTCCCAATCTTAAATGTGCAAGTGTTTTCAAATGGCCTATTTGTGTTGCAACAGTTTCTTTTAGCCAGTTTAGCACTGTTTCTCTTGCCGTTGGATCCTGCAGCATTGCAACAAGAAGCAAAGTTGTACGAAAGTCAAAGATCCTCATGCATAAACCAGCACATATTTAAAACAAAAACCCACATCATCATTAACTTGTGTAGCTGAACCAAGCCTTTCAGCGGTCAGAAAAGCAGCAGTCTCTGCCTCCGTAGGCAATGTTTGTTTTACAGCCGCAGATGGGGCACTGCCCCTGGAAGAGGTAGGAAAAAAAACTATTTGGGAGGGGCAAGTAGGTTGTGTGGCCATGTTTACTGCAACATTCTGCCCCCAAAATTGGTGATTGCATTAACGACAGCGCAGTAAGTGTATTATCGCAACGTTCCATCCATTGTTGCCTACAAAAATAGTTTAATCCCCCAGTGACAAAAGTCACAAGTGAGTTCTGAATTACTGGCTGAAGGTAATTTGTAAATGTTTTGTTCCAACACTTTGGGTGTTTCTATGTAGTGATATCTCTCTCACAATTTACTCTCAATTTCTAAGCTTACGAATAGCTTCCTCTGTTCTTTAATGAAAAAGTAAGCAGTTCATTTGTTGTCAGGCAGTGTGTATGTATTCAGTGCTGTCAGGTCTCTTACAGGGAGGTACAGCATATGGAACACGAAAAAAAAATTCAGGTGTGTCTGCTTCCAGTGCACTCAAAATTCTTCAGTGCTTGTGTAAACTTTTTGCATAATGAGCCCTTTCTGTTTTGCCTGAGATTTTACTAAGTGTGATTATAGTCCAGTGTTAATTCAAAATCATTTTTGTGCTTAAAAAAAATTGAATTATCCAATAATTTGGATCAAGCAACATAAATAACGCAGCAAAATGGGATTTTAATGCTTAAAAAAAATTAAGATAGTTTGAATTAAGTGAAGTAAACTATAGTTTTACATTCAATACATTATTCTTACCTGCTTTCTTTGAAGGATCCAGCCAAATCCCCCCTCTGGGGCTACTTTGTGGTGAGTGAACACTCCTTTAGTCCTTTCCCATTAGACGTACAGGACTAGCTTTCCTTGCCCCCTCACAATTGGGGTGCATCTCTGGTGAGGTGGGATTTCCGTCTGCCCCCAAGATGGCCCTGGCTGTATTCCAACCTTAAGGGGAGGGGGGAGGGTGTTATTGACATATGGGGACGGCCAGTCTGAGAACGAAGACTCGTGCTGCCTATGGGACATTTTTTTTTATAAATCTTAAAATGTCACTTTTCTTTGTGGTGCCTGTGATGGTCAGCACTTGAAGTGCTTGCAGAAGCCCTTCACCTCTATTTAGTTCGAGATCTCCTCTGCTAACGGGCGAATGCTGGACACCAGGGCCTAAAAGGTGAACGTAGAGTCAAAACAATGCAAATGGCAGGCAGCATGGCAGAGGCCATGCTTCCCTCATCTGTATCCAGTTTGCATTCGTTCATCTATAAATAGATTATGGGCCAGCGGGAACCGATCCTGGAACACAGTGAGGACATGACAGTTTTCTGCTTCTGCCTGCCCCGTAATTCACCAAGAAATCGAGGGAGGCAGAAAGTCCATGATTGACCATGTGCATGGCAGAATCAAATGGTAGCCTGATGGCAAGTGCCACTGATGACACTGTGTCTGGAGGCGGGTAGTAAAGCTCCTTCCTGGGGAGGGTGTCAGTGCCTCTGACAGCGCGGTTGCATTATTTATGACTGGGGAAAGTTTCAGGTTTGATCTCTGGTCGATGCTGAGCCAGCTTATCTCAGCTGGGGTGGTAGTGATTTGCATTACTCCTCTGGATTAAGAATCAGCCAGGGCTCTTGATTGCTGTCCAGTGACTGCTGCTGGAAATGTGGGCGCTGAGTGAGGCGCTTGAGATCGAGTCGGCTGCTAGCACTCACTGTCTAAGCACATGGATTAGGAGCCAGTTGGGTGAGGTAATGGAAGGTGGCTGGTAGAAGGTTGTGTCAGCAACTTCAGGAGAGCTGGAAGAGGGGAAGTTCTGTTTCAATTATGGGGAGTTGCACCCTGAACCTTCCATGATTTGTTTTGAAGTCAAGCTGCACAAATTCACTTCAGGAAAAGGCTGTATGTTGTTTGCCAGGACTGGATTTCTGGAAATGTGGTACTGATAAATGATTGTTAGGGGTTATCTGCTGGCACTCTGGGCATTGTGCAATGGACCCCTCTCTGACTTGAGTGATCAAGTGTTATGAGTAAAGGATGAGACCAACTAGTGTCAAAGAGCTATTTGTGAAATCTTTAAATGCTATTTTAAACTGCTTTTATACAGGCCTTGTTGGATTCCAGGGCACCCGCATCTATGAGCCGCCTCCCCAATGTTTACACTGAACACGACTCCCTTACCCCAGCAGCAGACTTATAGACCCATGACAAACTGAGTCTGTGAATCTGTAGCTGGGATAAGTTAGCCAGATTTAGTAGTGTAAATGTAAGGAGCTGGCACTGGAATTAGAATTAAAACGAGACCAATGTAAAAGCAGCTATGCAAACATATGAAGGAGGGCAAGAATAGATCAGCTGTCTCGTCAAGCCTCTCCTGTCCCAGCATGTTGTAATTTCTGCACGCCCATCACCCTTCCCCCCCCCCCCCCCCCCCCACCCCACCCCCTGCCCAATCCCCATGCAATCATTCAGTCTGCTTGGGGGGAGGCAAAAAAAACTTGGGCCAATTTAGGAAAAAGCACTGGGAAATTCGTTAAAACACTAAGTTATCCCAATAACTTTGTGGATAAAGGAACTGCCTAGCATACCATTAATGCATTCACACCAGGGGCCATGGTTAGCCTCCGCATACCTGAGCGAGGGAGGAAGATTCAGCTGAGTTTAGCACTATCACTTCCCAGTGATTCCTGTTGGAAAATGCATGAGTGTGAACATTGGGGACAGGATTAAGCCTGGCTGTATTGCCCCCAACAGTCGAATAGCTTGCTGGCATTTACTGTCTGGTGTTAAAGATGCCTAAAAATTGCCACCTGGGTAAATCCAGACAAAAAACATCAAAAAACAAAGCAAATTTTAATTTGAACTGTTTTTAACTGACTTAACAATCATTGTTATGTATAAATAGAACACATTGGGGATTTGTGCAGAATAAGCCACCAGTTCTTGATGTGCATTCTCTATTTATAGAAAGCATATTTGCTTTGATCCCCAGTCTGTACTGTTAGTTGATGGCATGCCATAATTAATCTTGGTGCCTCTGCACTGGTGGGGAGGAGGGGGGAGAAGACAAGTGAAGCGAGGTAAGACCCGAAGTTTGTACCCCTCATTATGTAGTGATTCCTGATGGAGAGTAAATGTATGAGTATAGAGAGAGAACATGATCGGGTTTGGCTGTGATGTTCTCTGCTGAAACAGACTGCTGGCAACATGCAGTCACCTCTCACATACGAAGAATAACCTTCTAGGTCAGGATCTGAAGGATTGCTACTTCTCTTGGAATTATACTCCAGAACACTTGTCGTGTTGTTGGGAACGGAGGGAGCAAATTGTGTTTGTTTTTTAAAAAAAAACTTTGGCCTGTAACAAAAGTGTAATCCAATTTATTATGAGTCTCGGAGTGTGGGGTGGGGGGGATGAGGAATTAAATAGGTAGAATCGATATATTAAAGTTTAAATGGTGCATCTGCAAGATGGCTTCAAATGTGATCAGGAGAGTCGAGTATGAATGGTTGTATCGCTCCCTAAGCAGAAACCAGAATAGCATTAAAAAGGGCAACGTCAAATTCTAAATATACTGAAATTATGATGAACATAATTGTATTTGCCTCATCGTGGGATGATTGCGCTTTCTTTGATTTGCAGGCACTGTGAAATCTGTGCTCAATCGTAATTATTTAAATTTCATGTTCACATTAAATCACAACTGAATGCCAAATAATAAAAAAAATCAGCTGTTGACTTTAACACTATATTTGATTATAGCAATATAAACAAAGTCTGCATACCTTCAGAGGTACAAAAAGTCAGCTTGGGAGTTGACTTTGTTACCTTTCTCTCGAGGCAAGCACCACAGCTAGCAAACAGGTAGCTACTGGCAGTGTGGGGTAAATACCTCCCTGAAAATCTCAGCATAGTCTTAATATGGTAATAATGCAGTGTGAGTATTCCTGAAAGCTTTTAACTCTTTTTAACCAGAGCACTCGGACAGGATTTGTCTCTGCGCTGGATGAAAAGATCACCTGTCTGTAGTGACCATTTCGTAGAATGATACAGCACAGAAGACGGCCATTCAGCCCATCATGCCTGTGCCGGCCCTTTGAAAAAGCTATTCACACTGATTCAAAGACAACAGTGTAAATCGCTAGGTCTAACTACTACCTCCAAGAAGTAGTTTTGCAGCAAATTGTCTTCACACCAGGTATGGTGTAACTTCTAAATGCCCACTTGTAATAAACCTGTGGGAAGTGTGGTTCCTTTGCCTCTGGACAGAGTGCAATGCACAGCTGGCAGTATTTCTTGGGCCTTCAGGCTGCACATTGCTCTTGACAGGTACTGATCAGAGACTGCTGTCTATAGCATGAGAGAATATAGAATTCATTATCCCCTGTGGCAATTGAGGCAGAGAACATCATTTGAAAAAGGAAATGGATAAATATTTGAAAAGGAACACTATAAAAAGGATGCAGGGAAATGGGAATAGAGCAGATAGTTCCAGTTGAGGAGCTGGCATATTTATGATGGATGAATTGCCATCTCCTGTGGTAGTATTTCTGTGATAGCAGAAACCTTAGTTTTAAACACTTTGAAAAGCTGGTTGGTGAAACTGTATTGCTATATTGGCTGCTTTTCTGTGCAGAAAAACTGGGGTGGAGAACTGAATTTTACAAATGCCTATCTAGTGATTATATTATCCAGTGGGACTTATAATGGTCTTAATTGACAGCAGGACGTTTACTTTACGGGTCTGAGATGCAGTACAGAACCCAAGAGCAGTAAAAGAAAACTCAAGGGCTTGTGACAGATGATGAACTGTGAGTGTAAAGATCTTTCTCAGTATTGTGTTGAATACTTTTCTCTTTATACTCTTTTTCTCTTTATGCGCTCATTTCTTTATACATTTTTCTCTCCACATCTCTTCAGTTTGTGGTTTTTGCAAGCGAACTCATTTTAGGGCAGGTTTTGTGCATGACCACTTTCTGATCTCAGCTGGCCTACCTTGAAGGCCAATGCTGCTTTTCCCATCTCCCCAAAGAGTTGAGAGAGAAAAAAAATCAATGTGCAGGTTGCCCAGGGCTGTGTGCAAGTACACTATTTTGGAGCACCTTTGGCAGATCTCTAGAGCCAGGTAATCTGCCTGATATCTTGGAGGACTGATGGCATGGTAGAACCATACCTTCAGGAAAGGGGGGAAAAAAATAAAATCCTTACTACCAGGCAGAGGCTTATTACAGAGCAAGGTGGGAGAATGCAAGGAAATTAGTGTGTAATAGTTTTGAAATATGAATTTTGCTATTTCACTGTTCAGATTTAAACTAATGTCAATTGCAACCTCTGTACAGCTCTCGTAAAACCTCCAAGTTAAATTAGTAACTCGTTTTGCAAAACAAAAATTTTTAACTGGCATTGCAGTCATGTGCTTATGCAAACAATTTAATTTGTTGTTACAGCCTGTAATTATTGACTGAATTTTGCTAATTCTCTTGTGGACGTGAGCCCATTCTAGGCGTGGAAGGTTATGTGGGTTTTGGAATAGTCCTACTGACTTGGAAGGGATATTCCACACGCACTCTGGAGGCTCTGTTATCAACTTCAGTTTGAGAATGATTAGATAGTGAATTACTTTGCATTCCGCATGACTGTGTCTGGGATCACGTGTTGACTAAAGTCTGAATCCAAGATACTTTTGTAGCACATTTGATAGGCCAGGAAAAGCGGTAAGGAAATGATCTTTACTTTTTTACTGTTCTTTCACAAGTATACAGCTTTAAAGTCCTTGCAGCAAAAGGGAAAGGCAGTAATTACTGCCTTGGGTCACCTTTTTACTGCACAGTGGTTTGGGTGGAGTTTTAAAATGTAGTGTACAGTGAGAGCTCAAAATTATGATTGATGTCAAGTATTATTTGCAATCCCTCACCTCCCTGATGAAGTGCCGATTTGTTGCTGGGGCAGGACTGTACAAGTCCCTGCAGTCCCCAGACCTTGTCTAAGTGCTGTTCTATATGAGTGTCTTGCTAATGCATGTCCACAGGCTATTCAGTTTATGGGGGGAGGAAAGGGAGACAACGTATCACAACTGAGCCCAACCCTGTCTCCATCCAGTGTCTGGAGCTACGCTTTCCAGCAGGGATCTCTGTATAGCAATGGGGAATGGGAATCCTGGCCAGTTTCCTTTACTTTCCCCACCCCTCCAAACTAGCGGCAAGGGGGTTATTTATAATGCCCAACTGGCTGAGAGCTTATTCAGGACGGACTTGGATATTTTGGTTTCTATAATGCCTTTATCAGCCTGACTATCAGAGGAGCCCAGATTCTTTTCTGACCTCCATGTCTGTCAATAGCTGGCATGAATACAAGTGTGTAAGATTAACACATTTTTTAACAATGGTATATATTTTGAAGTATCTGCCTCCCTGTTTTAATATTGTTTTATGAGAAACTCGTGAAAAGTTGCTGCTTCATTGCAAAGTAGACGAGATATGACCATAAGAGTATTTGCCTGGGACAACCAATTCAAGCTGTGTAAATCTGGTGAGATTGGAGGGTGGGGGGGAGGACAGTGTTGTACTTATGTTACAGTCTTGTCAGATTTAAAGCGACAGTCCTGTAATGTTGATTGAGAATTGAGTGGGATTGGCACGTTTTATATTGCACGGAATGTTCGAGGACACTCGAGCAAAAACCAGCTGCAAGTTTGTACAGAAATTGCCTCTTCTAAAACCTTGTTGGCTGCCACTTACCAAATTACTTTCATATTGGCAGTCCTCAACTGTGTTCCTAATAATCAATTCCATATTTGTCATTGGGGCACTACTTCCAGAGGCAAATCTTTCACGTTTTTGATTTTTTTTTTAATGTCCATTTTGTGACTTGCTTGGTTATGGATCTTTTGCAAGGGTTGAGTTAAAAAGATATTTTTTCACGGTTGACTATATTGTTTTAATTTTGGTAAATACTACTGAACTTTGCAATTAATTTTGAATTCAGGATCATATTGGATTTAAAAATGTATTTTTTTAGTTTTCTTCTCTAATGTATTGACTCTTGCTGGGGTGCAGTTCAACGGGCACTAGCAGCTCCCGGGACATGATTAAACTAGAAAGAGTGCAGAAAAGATTTACTAGGATGCTACCGGGACTTGATGGTTTGACTTATAGGGAGAGGTTAGATAGACTGGGACTTTTTTCCCTGGAGAGTAGGAGGTTAAGGGGTGATCTTATAGAAGTCTATAAAATAATGAGGGGCATAGATAAGGGAGATAGTCAAAATCTTTTCCCAAAGGTAGGGGAGTCTCTAACGAGGGGACATAGATTTAAGGTGAGAGGGGAGAGATACAAAAGGGTCCAGAGGGGCAATTTTTTCACTCAAAGGGTGGTGAGTGTCTGGAACGAGCTGCCAGAGGCAGTAGTAGAGGCGGGTACAATTTTGTCTTTTAAAAAGCATTTGGACAGTTACATGGGTAAGATGGGTATAGAGGGATATGGGCCAAGTGCAGGCAATTGGGACTAGCTTAGTGGTATAAACTGGGCGACGTGGACATGTTGGGCCGAAGGGCCTGTTTCCATGTTGTAAACTTCTATGATTCAAATGCCTATTATATATGTTTTGGAGCTAGACAGTGAATATCAGCAGGCTATTTGACCATTGAGAGGGACATCACAGCTGAACTCAATCCTGCCCCAAACCCACACAAGCATACTTTCCAGCTGGATAATGATCAGGCATAGGAACCCGAGCATTTTTATTTTATTTTCTTTCCCTAGGGGTACTGAAGTCAATTGTAGTGCTCCAACTAATGAAATTAGCTAACAGCGCACACTGAGAATCGAACCTGGGACCTGTATTATTTAAATACCATCCTGGGCAGGCATTTATCCATTAAACCATGACGAACTGCTCAATTTTTTTTTCTTTTACTTTCAAAGTAATTTTTAAGGGCCTGCTGCTATTGGGCAGTGAAGGCTTGTAATTTTGAAAACGATGGCCGGTCGTTAATGATTTGTTGAGGGATTCTCACTCCTGCCCCATAACTTTAGTACTGCCTTCTTTCTCTCTGTAAACTTCAGCTCATCCAAATGCCCTGATGCCCAGACCCTGACTCGCACCATCCCGTTCACCCTGTGCTGGGTGACCTACATTGGCTCCCGGTCCGGCAACGCTTCAATTTTAAAATTCTCATCGTGTTCAGATCCCTTCATGGCCTCGCCCCTCCCTATCTCTGTAACCTCCTCCAGCCCTACAACCCCTCCGAGATCTCTGCATTCCTCCAGCTCTGGCCATTTCCTTCGTCCCTCCATTGGTGGCCGTGCCCTCAGATGCCTAGGCCCTAAGCATTGGAATTCCCTCCCTAAACATCTCCCCTCCTTTTAAGATATCTACTTATCTTTTTTAGCCTCCTAACTGCATAAGATCCTTGAGGTGATGGTACCTGTCATATTGCAGGTGTGGGCTATAATTGGTTGCATTCCTAAATCGGTTAGTGGTGCTGGTGTGTGCTTGGAACCCTACAGTGGCCTGTACCTGGCCTGGAACAGCAACAGAGGAATTGAGCTCTGGTGGTAAGAAATGTCTCCACCTGGAGCCTCAGTCACTTTACGCTCCTTGTGGACGGAGACAAACCGTGAGCAGATTGTTTTTTTTTTAAATGGGATGTTGTGCTGGATTATTTGGCTCACTGTATCTACTACTGGGGAGCTAGTTTGCAGCCCAAAGAGATTTTAAGTTGGAGAGCAAAATGAATGATGAATTTTCTTTTCCCCTCCCCAGTGCAGGTGCACTGACACCAGTTGTAGCAGCCCTGCTGGCACCTGAGATCGTCTAACTCCGGCACAGACTGGGCATCAAAGCTGGAGATCTTCCTGTAGTTTAGTACTAGACCAGACAGTGCCTTTACTCACTGATCTGGTGATGTTGCTGCTTTCAGCATTTTAAAAGGGGGGAATGTTGCTCTGAAAGCCCACAACAATTGTGAAGTGAGAGTTGCCAGGTTGTCACTCCTGTTCATCCTAGCCATGTCACAAACTTGCAAAACTACCTTGTCCTCTGGTACTGACTGCTGGTATGTTCACAGTATGTAGCAGTGTTGAGTAATCATGCCTTTATTCTGCATGTAGCAATCTTAGATATGTTTACCCACAATCTTTTTTTAAACTACCTTTTGTAATGGTGTTTTTTTCCATTTATCATAGACTTGCATGGAGTTACCTGAGCTCAAATCTCATGGTAATTCAAAGTATAGCTCCTGGCAAAATTAGACATTTTGTGCTGTTAGTTTATTAGAATAAACAGCACTTTCCACAGTCTGACTTTGTAAGGCAATATCTTGCTCCATGATCTGGGTAGAGCCTGGTGTCAGTCCATAAAGACCAACGAATCCAGTTTTTAATCTGCAGTTAGCTGGGGCATTAAATTGAGAGCTACAATTGGCCTCAGCACCCCAGGGCTAGGGAGAGAATAAATCAGCAATGGTTCCTGTTCCTTGTTGCTATCCATTGACAGTTGCTGATGTGAATGTTGGGTGAGGTCAGGGTTGGGTTCAACTGTGATGCCCATCAGTGTGCTGGCACTCGCTTTCCAGATCTGTGCATGTACAATGGGCAAGGCTGAAGCGTTTGCAACCATCTTCAGCCAGAAGTGCCGAGTGGATGATCCATCTCGGCCTCACCTCGATATCCCCACCATCACAGAAGCCAGTCTTCAGCCAATTTGATTCACTCCACGTGATATCAAGAAATGGCTGAGCGCACTGGATACAGCAAAGGCTATGGGCCCCGACAACATCCCGGCTGTAGTGCTGAAGACTTGCGCTCCAGAACTAGCCGCGCCTCTAGCCAAACTGTTCCAGTACAGATACAACACTGGCATCTACCCGACAATGTGGAAAATTGCCCAGGTATGTCCTGTCCACAAAAAGCAGGACAAATCCAATACGGCCAATTACCACCCCATCAGCCTACTCTCAATCATCAGCAAAGTGATGGAAGGTGTCGTTGACCGTGCTATCAAGTGGCACTTACTCACCAATAACCTGCTCACCGCTGCTCAGTTTGGGTTCAGCCAGGACCACTCGGCTCCAGACCTCATTACAGCCTTGGTCCAAACATGGACAAAAGAGCTGAATTCCAGAGGTGAGATGACAGTGACTGCCCTTGACATCAAGGCAGCATTTGACCGAGTGTGGCACCAAGGAGCCCTAGTAAAATTGAAGTCAATGGGAATCAGCGGGAAAACTCTCCAGTGGCTGGAGTCATACCTAGCACAAAGGAAGATGGTAGTGGTTGTTGGAGGCCAATCATCTCAGCCCCAGGACATTGCTGCAGGAGTTCCTCAGGGCAGTGTCCTAGGCCCAACCATCTTCAGCTGCTTCATCAATGACCCTCCCTCCATCATAAGGTCAGAAATGGGGATGGTCGCTGATGATTGCACAGTGTTCAGTACCATTCACAACCCCTAAGATAATGAAGCAGTCCGTGCCCGCATACAACAAGACCTGGACAACATCCAGGCTTGGGCTGATAAGTGGCAAGTATCATTTGCGCCAGACAATGACCATCTCCAACAAGAGAGAGTCTAACCACCTCCCCTTGACATTCAATGGCATAACCATCGCCGAATCCCCCACCGCCAACATCCTGGGGGTCACCATTGACCAGAAACTGTGGCTACAAGAGCAGGTCAAAGGCTGGGTATTCGGCAACGAGTGACTCACCTCCTGACTCCCCAAAGCCTCTCCACCATCTACAAGGCACAAGTCAGGAGTATGATGGAATACTCTCCACTTGCCTGGATGAGTGCAGCTCCAACAAGCTCGACACCATCCAGGACAAAGCAGCCTGCTTGATTGGCACCCCATCCACCACCCTAAACATTCACTGCCTTCACCACCGGCACACTGTGGCTGCAGTGTGTACCATCCACTGCAGCAACTCGCCAAGGCTTCTTCAACAGCACCTTCCAAACCCACGACCTCTACCACCTAGAAGGACAAGGACAAGGGCAGGAGGCAGATGGGAACAACACCACCTGCACGTTCCCCTCCAAGTCACACACCATCCCAAATTGGAAATATACCGCCGTTCCTCCATCGTCGCTGGGTCAAAATCCTGGAACTCCCTTCCGAACAGCACTGTGGGAGAACCTTCACACGGACTGCAGCGGTTCAAGAAGGCGGCTCACCACCACCTTCTCATGCGCAATTAGGGGTGGGCAATAAATGCTGGCCTCGCCAACGATGCCCACATTCCATGAACGAATTTTTAAAAAAAATTTGGCTCAGATACTGGAGGGCTGTCAGGTCCCGTGAATCCATACCCCAGTAAGAGTTGGTGCCTTTGGAGAACAAAGATTGCGGCGGGGGGGAGCAAATGGAATCAATGGAAAGCACTGCTATCCTTTTATTTGTCTCATACGGGTTTGATCTGGCTAATCTTCAACTGATAAATCTGCTTCAAGATTTATATGGAGGATTGCAACAGTTATTAATTTCATATCAAATATGAGCATTGATTTTTTTTTTTGATTTATAGTTGACTTAGCAGGAGATTTGCATCAGATATTTATAATGATGTGACTTTCCCCTTAGTAGCCCCAGAGAATTGAGGGGATGAGGTGGGAGTTATACTGGGCTGATTTACTGGCTTATTATTTTTCATAAAACATAGCTATATTTTTTTCACTTTTACAGTTTTAGGCATTGCAAGTTAAGCATATTGTACTGTGAAGAAAAAAAGTCTTCCCGGTTGTTCCTGGTACAAGGCACTCGAGTCAGTTCTCAGTTCTGCATTTTAAAACAATAAACTTGTCTGTCTAAATGAAAATTACAGCAGGTCTTTGTCTTTGAAGGGAAACTGTTAAATTGCAGGCAGTGGTTTATTTAGAGGTTGATTATACCACTTCGGATACTACACAAGATTTCCAAATTGTGAATATGAATCCTATACATGTTTTTCTAAGGAGGATAGGTGTGCAAAATTAACCAGCCTTAAACAAAACTGTGGCAGTAGGATTTCAGTAAAATATAATGGTCGGCATTGGAAGGCTATGTCCAGTTGAACTGTAAATAACACCCAGCAGTACAATTACAAACTTGGAGAGAGCATTTTAAGCTAGATTTCTTTGAGCTCTCTGCTCCCCAGCGCACCCACAAGAACAACTTGCATTTTTATAGCGCCTTTATCATTGTAAGATGTCCCATGGCGTGTCTCAGGAGCGTTATCAGACAAAAATTGACACCATGAAAGGAGACGATGTTTTAAAGGAGGAGAGGGGTGAAGAGGTGGAGGTTTGGGGAGGGAATTCCAGAACTTAGGGCCTAGACGACTGAAGGCACAGCCACCAATGCTGAGGCGAAGGAAGTGGGGGATGTACAAGAGGCCAGAATTGGAGGAATGGAGTTCTCAGAGGATTGTAGGACTGGAGGAGGTTACAGAGAGAGGGAGGGGTGAGGCCGTGGAGGGATTTAAACATTAGGATGAGAATTTTAAAATTCAGACCTTGGTTGACTGGGAGTCAATTCAAAATCCTTGTTCTCATTTTACAAAGCCTTCCTTGGCCTTGCTCCATTCTACCACTGCATTCTACATTCCAGCCTGTGCATCTCCCACTCTGGCCTCTTGTGCATCTGCCCCCTCACTCCGCCATTCTTCACTTGGTGACAGCGCTTTTGTTTGTGGGTCCTGTCCTCGGGTTCCTTTCCTAAACCTCTTCACCTTCAAAACATCTTCAAAACTCATATTTTTTGCCATGTTTTCAATCAGACCTACTACTGCTTGGTTGTTCTCATGGTGAGCCTTAGGATGTTTTATTATGTTGAGGGCACTATTAAAATGCAAGTTGGATAATAGGGTTACAGTCCTGTTATTGATGGTGAGAAAAAATTGGGGTGACTGGATATCATGCAAGAAAATACCGTTTCCCCCCACCCACTGTGTACTGATACATTTAAGTGACCGTAACAACACAGTACAACTTGGAAGAAATTTGCTTTTTCTCCCACCGTCAGGAGTACAGTAGTAGTCATGTGGAATAAACTCCCAACAAAACCAGTTAATGCTGTGGTGATTAACTCCTTTATAAAATGCTGAATAAGAATGGGGGTTGAAGATTACAAGGATAGGGATAGATGATGAAGTGCTCTGCGGAACACGATGAATGAGTCATCTGTGGAACGTTCTAGTCACAGATGAGTAATATGGGCTGTAAAAGAAGGTATGTTCATGGCTATCTTGTTTCTGTTCCGTAACCTTTAACCATTATCTCTCTCATTGATGGCTCATCCTCTGATTCTCTGCCCATGTAACTTAGGCTCCCTAGGGCTCCGTCCTTCCTCCCACTGTACTCCTTCGTATTGATGACCTAATCCAGTCTTCATTCAGTCCGATCTGTTCTTTTGATGATTCTGCTCAACATTCATCAACTTCCTTCAAACTGCATTCCCTCACTACATGCAACCTTCCTCCCCAGCACTTTATTTTAAAAAGTATGTAACATTTCATAGTACATTGTATTAAATATCCTTGATTGTTATACCTTCATTGAGATTGATGTTTTCCATCTCCACTTCCGTTCTTGGCCACTCCAGCAATAGAAAAAGAAAAAAACTTGCATTTATACTGCACCCCTCATGACCTCTGGACATCCCAAATCTCTTTACAGCCAACTAAGTACAATGCATGTTATGGGGGCAGTCCCAGAGTGACTCCATTTACTTTAGTCAGCAGGTGTTGGTGTCCTTAACCAGCCTGGGGATGCCCCCAATCTGAAGGTGAAAAGTAGATCATTACTGGCTGAGTAAGCATTCGGATCAAGCTGATATTTCCTGGCGTGAGGAGGCTTCAGAATGGTTTGATGTGTATACTTGGGAAAGAACTGGGATGGTTGGGGGTGGAGAATTTGAACCGAAAGTGTTGCATGTAGACTTCCTTAGTTCTTCTAATGCTTCTACCCAAAGAGGTCAAAAACTTGAGACCATCTCCCAAAAGGATAATTGGGGAGGCAGAGTAGTATTGGCTTTGCTTAGAACTGCTAAAGCCATTAACAGTGCATATAACCTGACTGGTGAAAGTTTGGATTTACTGCCATCTTTGCAGTAAGTTTTTATAGAATTTAACCTTGGTGAATATTTAACGGCCTTTTTCAGTGTTTTTTATTTGTTTTGTTCTTGTGCATCCAGAGAAATGGTTTGTTATCCTAATGAATATCATTGAACGCAGTTGGCAATGAGGACAGAATCTGTCTGTAGCTCTCAAGGTTAAACAAGCAGTTCAAGTTTTTAAATTCTCACGATCACAGTTTTAAAACTTCTGAAAATGTTTTCCTGTAGGTGGATTTAAATTTTTGATGCAGTCTATTTAAGAAAAGAAGCCTGTTGCTTGCAGGACTTGGGATGTTGTGAATATACTTTGTGGCGTTTTATCAAGATCAGCGACTTCAAAACTTTAATCGTATGAACTTTCAAATCTATGAAGGTCAACATAAGAGGCCCATTTTTCCCATCCTATGAAATGCTGCCAGATTTTGCATTGTTCTCAACTAATGAACAGTGAAAGTTGCCCTTTACTGATTTTGGAAGTGGATCATCGTTCCCAAGCAAAATGCCATGTATGAACGAAAGGTGTGCTGTGAGCTCCCTGATGGCTCAGTTGGTAAAGGCAGTGTGTATGTGAGCCATACAGATCAGAGAATCCCAGATATGATTTCCACATATATGCTGAGTTAGTTCCTCTCCGCTGGGATGCTGCAACTGCCCTCAGCACCATGAATAAGAGGAACAATAAGCTACGGTGCTCACTCCAGATTTTGATGCAGTGATTGCTATTGCAGTGTGTACGTGTTGAGAGATATGTTGCTCCTTATGTAAAAATGTGCACATCATTTATTGATGTTTTCCTTCATGTGATTCTCACCCTCAACGTTCCACACAATTCCCTGTATATTGATGGTTGTACTCCGGTCCTCATTCATTCATGTGAGTGTTTCCCCTACCATTGCCTTCTGAAGTCACTTCTGCTGGATTAGAGTTCGATATGTGCCTGCTCTGCCAGCATCACCTCACCCAGGTGCATTTGATATATGGTGTGACATCAGGGCTATAGCACGGGTCAAGTTTTTACTGAGACAAACTTGGCCAGCCTGTCCACAACTAATTTAGGTATTCAAAGTTTTTGGTATTTTACTATCATGCTGCAACGCTGCATATATTAATAATGCTTTTATCATTCTCAATATAGAATCATAGAAAGATTACAGCATGGAAGGAGGCCATTCGTCCCATCGGGTCCATGCCGGCTCTATGCAAGAGCAATCCAGCTAGTCCCACTCCCCTGCCCTATCCCCGTAGCCCTGCAATTTTTTTTCCTTTCAAGTACTTATCCAGTTCCCTTTTGAAGGCCATGATTGAATCTGCCACCACCATCCCCTCGGGCGTTGCATTCCAGATTTTAACCACTTGCTGTGTAAAAAAAAGGTTATTGCACACACGAACTAAGGTTTTGTTCTTCCCTAACTTCCTCATTTTGGTGCCCTCCCCGCATTCCCCGCCTTTAGGGGTGCATTCCCGCCCCCCCATTCCCTGCCTTTAGCGGTGCCCTCCCCCAATTCCCCTAAAAGTAGCAACGCAGGCCATTTTTTAAAAAAAACGAAGTAAGTACTGGGGTTCATTTCTGGAAGGATGGAATTGAAAAGCAGAGAAGTTGTGTTACACTTGTATAGAACATTGGTTATACCATACTTGGAGTACGGTGAACAGTCCTGGTCTCCATATTATAAAAAGGATATAGAGGCACTGAAGAAGGTGCAAAAAAGATTTACTAAGATGATACCAGAACTGAGTTTGTACCTATCAGGAAAGATTGAACAGGCTGGGGCTCTTGAAGACTGAGGGGTGACCTGATGGAGGGCTTTAAGTTGATCAAAGGGTTTGATAAGGTAGACGTAGAGGAGATGTTTCCACTTGCAGGGGAGACCAGAACTAGGGCCTACAAATATAAAAGTCACTACTAAATCCAGTGGGGAATTCAGGAGAAACTTCTTTGCCCAGAGAGTGGTTAGAATGTGAAACTCGCTACCACAAGGAGTAGCTGAGGTGACTACCATACAGTAGACGCATTTAAGGGGAAGCTGGATAAACACGAGGGAGCAAGGAATAAGAAGGTTATGTTAGAGTGGGAGGAGGCTCGTGTGGAGCATAAAAACTGGCATAGACCTGTTGAGCCGAATGGCCTGTTTCTGTGCTGTAGTCCAAACAACTCGGGGGTTGTGGGGGGAGTAAATGGCTCTGTTGTCTGTATGGGTGTTAGCCGAGATAATGTTAGCATGCAATTTTCGATGTGGAGCTGTCCTCATGTGACATTCACGCGTGTGAACTTTCCAGTAGGAATCACTGCTCGCAGTCTAGAGTAGAAGCCCTGGCTGTGTTTTTTAACCTCCCCTTCCTAACCCAAGAGTTCTACCGCTACTTGAACGAAAGGGGAATTGGAAGTGGGAACCTTCTTGGTCTGTGTCGCTCCGTTACACACTAATTGAATTTACCAACTCGGACATTGGGAATTTGGTCTTGTTTGAAAATCTTACAACAAAATAGCATGTGCCCGTGCTTCTAGATTGGAAATAAAAGCTGGCGCAGGATAATACAGGATTTCTTCATACTGCAACGCTGACTAGAGTTAGTAAGAATTTGGTATGACTTTTTTTTGTACCTTTTTCCTTTTAAATTATTTAGCCCTAAAATTCCCCGGTGATTCTGCTGTAACTGCAGTGGAAGACTTGCGAAATTCACAGGAAAACTAAAGACCAAGTTGGGAGTTTCCTGGTTGCTTTGTGAGGGGTGGAAGGTCCAAGTGAGGTGATGTGTACTGGCCTCCACAAGGACAGATGTGAGTCCCACAAGTGGCCAAGACTCCTGAAGATGCATCCAAAGTTGTGTTTGTGTGTGCCTGACCCCTGTAAATCACATCTACCCATACAGACCAGGAAGGGCTTGATCTCGACTCTTGGTCTCTGCTGAGTTACCTGATCTCAACAGGTCGTCTCACACCTGAATTAGGGATTGCAAAAACTGCCAGGGTTCCTGCTGCTAGTATCATAATAGATACAGCACAGGAGGAGGCCATTCGGCCCATTGTGCTTGTGCCGGCTCTTTGAAAGAGCTATCCAATTAGTCCCATAGCCCTGTAAATTTTTTCCCTTGAAGTATTTATTCACTTCCCTTTTGAAAGTTACTATTGAATTTGCTTCCACCGCCCTTTCAGGCAATGCATTCCAGATCATTACAACTCACTGCATAAAAAAAATGTTTCCTCATGTCGCCTCTGGCTCTTTTGCCGATTACCTTAAATCTGTGTCCTCTGGTTACTGACCCTTCTGCCACTGGAATTAGTTTCTCACTTACTGTATCAAAACTGTTTGTGATTTTGAACACCTCTGTCAAATCTCTCCATAACCTTCTCTATTCTAAGGACAACTGCCCTAGCTTCTCCAGTCTCTCCACATAACTAAAGTCCCTCATCCCTGGCACCATTCTAGTAAATCTCTTCTGCACCCTCTCTAAGGCCTTGACATCCTTTCTAATGTAGTGATTTCTACTGGAAGTGTGACTGCTGGGCAGGGACAGAATTGGTTCAGTTGCACTGTCAGCCGCAAACAGATGGCTTCTCTGCTCTTGTTGACTCATGCATAGATAATAACTACTTAGGAGAGGAATTGGAGTGTGACTGACCCCAATAGAATAGTACCCCATTAAGGGAGTTAATGCCTTCAGGAGTGGAGAATGATTTGAGGTGATAAATGAATTAAAAAAGTAACATGAACTTCTGTTTCTATAATGCTCATGCGTCTTAAGAAGGCATCTTAAAGCTAAAAAGTCAATGCCGAGCAGTAGGGAAAATTGGGAGGACAAATGTACAGTTGAAGAGAAGGGTTTTTATCTTTCTTGGATCCAAAGTGGATGACCTTGCACTTGCCCACATTGATTTCCATTTGCCATAGTTTTGCCCACTCGCTGTTGCTAATAATCTCGTGTGGAATCTTATCGAATGCCTGCTGGAAGTCCATATAGATAACCTCCATAGACACTCCTTTATCCATGTTGGCTTTCTCTGTCTGATCAGCTCACTTTGTTCAAGTGCTCAGTCACTGTATCTCTAATGACAGATTCTAGTAGCTGCCCCACAAACCACCAAACTGTTGGCAGCATTGGGTCTTGGTTAATTTTGTGCCAAGCACCAATGGTACAAAGGTTTGTAAATAAGTGACTTGCTGACTTTATATTTCAAAGCAAGTTAATGATTAATTGGTAGGGTTAAATGTCTACTGTGCAAAGTTTAATTTGTTATTCTTCACACTTCCCCAGTCAATTTATTAAATGAGGCCGTAATTTTGACGTGAGTGCGCATTAAGAAGTTTGTGTATTTTTTAAAAAAAACTAAACATTGACCTCTACTTTTAGATGTAGGATTCCAAAATTAGAGGTCATTCAGATGTTTTTAGGAGATACTTCAATTAAAAAAAAACACCAGGAAAGTTGTGTTGGTGAATCTGCATGGTACTGAACCAGACAGATCTAAAGATCCTGGGTTGAGTTCCCTGTCTGTACTGTACTGCTTCAGTAGGTTCAAATTAGTTTGATATCCAGTGACTCCTGCTGGAAACTATGGAAGTTAGGTGAGGGCAGGATTAGGCACTCCTTTCAATCAAAACATTCTCAGGAAGTACTTGTATTCTGAGAGGAATGGTAGCATTGTCTTTATGAAAGAATAACGTACCTTTTTATATTTTGTTAGAAGACTTGAAAATTGACATTGAAGTATTCCATGCACATATTACAACAACTGTAATTGTGTATAATGGAAATAACTAGCAGTGTTTGGAATTTGTTTTGATTGGACATGTCTGTATTTTTATTGTTAGCCACACTATTAACTGCCTGTTTTTGTTTCAGAAGCAACTGCGAGCCTGAATATAAAGACTGAAAATGGAGGACCACATCGAGCGAAACACAATAGACAAGCAGACGCCTTTGGACTACGGGGTCCAAATACGATTCATAAATGACCTCAAGAACACCCACAAACCCACTAAACCCAAGAAGAATGTGTCCAAGTCAGGGTCCTATGGGGTTGTGGTCCGAGTCCAGGGGATTTCCGGACAGCCGTTTGTAGTATTGAATAATAGCGATGGAGCACCAACAGCACCCGGAGCACCAGGTAGAACTGATTATATTAAAGGTAGTGTCCCTGAAGCAGTCAGCTCTGTCATTCCTGAAGCACAGCCGCAGAGAATGCCGAGCATGAAAGCAACTGAGTTGGATGTACCAGAGAACCCTTACGGAGACATCTCAACTCAGCAGCACACTCACAGTGATTCCCAGTACAGTACCTCTGATGAAGAAGTGGGATCTAAGCATTATGTGAAGATGTACGATTCAAAAAAATATGTACAGAATAACAAAAACATCAGTTCGTACGGGAGTGATGAGGGCCACATGTCACTACCTCGTAGGAAGTCAGAGCACCACGAGGAGCAGTTGAGAAAGTCTCATTCTCAGGGATCGTTGCTCAGCTTAGATGAAATGCAGTTTTCCAGAGAACCTGACCAAATTCACCAGTTTTTGCCTGAAGAAAGACCAGACCACAGGATCCATAGCTCTGCTACTTCAACTAGCAGTGAAAGGTCAGTCAGCAGTGCTAGAGGAAAAAGCCAGGGATGTTTGGATTATAAGCACCTGGACAAACCACAGTCTAATGCAGTTGTGTCCAATTCCACAAATACGTCAAAACCAATTGCCAAAGCTTCCTCCATCACTGACATTTCATTGAAGTCTAATGATGCCGGCGCTATAGACACCAAGCCCCTTTCTTCTGTGAACACTCTAATTAGCAAATTTGATGGGAATGGCTGGCAACAGAGAGGAAGAACAGCAAGGCGTAATCGGATTTCAGCTGACGACAGGAGGCGATCGCAGAGCCTTGATAGAGTGCCGTATCACTCCAGCGATGGACCAGAATTTGAGAGAGAAGTTGGGTCAAACGAAAAGTTTGAGATGACTGGTAGCCAAAAACCTTATCGCTCCAGTGACATAATGGATGTTGGTAAGGACATCAGCCCTGGTAGGATTCTTGAAACAAAGCCTTCGGTGGTTCTGAAGGAATCTTTCTCTCCAGCCCAATTCACATCTCAATCTTGTAGTGCAGATAATGGATACGCTGCAGGGTATCAGAGCAAACCTACCAAGGAACTGGAGCGCTTTCCTGCTTTCAATGCGTCCAGCCTCCCCAGAAAATGGAGCCAGAACCAAATCACAGTGGAGCCCATAGTGGAAAGGAGTCAAAAGGCTACAGTCTTTACTGAACGAGCTGTACAGGTAAAATAATCTGCTGTTAGCCAGGTTTAGGTTGGGAATAGAGTGTGGTCAAGTTAGCGAGGGGGAATTGAGCCCTATTTGTGAGGTGTGAGTTTACTTCTAAATCCCTGTCCTTTTGCCAAGTGCTTTGAACCATAAGCTACCGTGTTGTGGACAAATTGTACTTTTAACAATGCATCCAGGGACAGACACCATTGCTACTTACATTAATGGCCCAGATTTTGCTGCCAAAGTAACAGCGCGTTTAATGGTGCTTGGCGTTATTATTGTGTAAATCGCCCAGCAAGTTGTGGCAAGGAAGAGATACCTCATTAATTGCGAATCGCCACAAGTTGCTGGACGATTTATGCCGCTCCGACTTTAGCCTCGCGAAAATGGCAGCTCGCTGTCAGTCCCCCCGAGTTTCATGAAATTGCTGCATTTGTGCATTAATTGTCAATTAAACTTGCAGCAGAAAGTTAGGGCTGTTACTTTTTAATGAGATTTATGTTCCTGCCATGCCACTCAACCTCTTCGGCCCAGAAAGGGAACAATTTAAACCGTGGAGTCTCATTCCTGCAGGTAGTAAACTGTTTGAGATTTTGATGTTTTGCTTTGTTTTTCTTTGTCTCTTCTTTTCTCTCTTAATCCAATCTTTCTTTCCTTCTCTTTATTTCTCTTTCTGTACTTGATTTGATTCTAATTCACCCTCTTTCCTTCTCCGTGGTTCCTCTGGTTTTTTTTCTCCATCCTTAAATCTCATTGGTTAAGGAGATAGATTGTCGTTCACCAAGGTCCTCGATGCCCCATTGCTCGCTCTCTGCCAGCAACTTACAGAGCAAAAAAGTTTCAAGCTGAAAGGTGAGGGAAAAAGTCCAGCTAATGGCCATAAATCGAGATGCCCCACTCCAGCAAAATCTGGGCCATTGAATTCACAGTGATATTGACCGTTTGCAGCTCTGGTGCTCAATACCACCACTGTCTTGTCTGAGGACCACTAAATAACCTGCAACATGTTGTGCTGCGCAGTGATGGGACTCAGGTCTATGCCGCAATTTCCCCGCGCAGATCCTCATTTCAGTCATGCCACTTGCCGCAGGAACGACTAGTGATTTTATTTAATAGGGCCCTTTCACGTTTGATTCCTAGTAACATTCTCCTGGGTTCTTTTGTGTGGAACAAGAGAGCACAGTTTGGTCCACGAGCCACTTGCATTTGTACTGTGCCTTTCATGACCTTTACAGCCATTGAAGTACTTTTGAAGTGTAGTCACTGTTGTAATGTAGGAAACACAGCAGCCAATTTGCGCACAGCAAGCTCCCGTAAACAGCAAGGTGATAATGACCAGATAATCTGTTATAGTAATGTTGATTGAGGGAAAGGTATTGGCCAGGACACCAGGGAGAACTACCCTGCTCTTCTTCAAAATAGTACTGTGGGATCTTTTGCGTCCACCTGAGAAGCCAGGCGGATCCTCTGTTTAACGCCTCATCTGAAAGGCAGCACCTCTGACAGCGCGGCACTCCCTCAGTACTTCACTGCGGTGTCAGCCTGGATTTTGCGCTCAAGTCTTTGGAGTGGGACTTGAACCCACGTGCTTCTGATTCAGAGGCACACACCTAAACAAGGCCACAAAAGGCCAGCTCTGCTCCCTCTTCCTCGGGTGCATTATAATTACCACTAGTGTATAATCTGCAATTTGGTTGCAATTTTCCCAGCGTATTTTTTGGCATTTAAACTATTGTTTTCAGCTTTTATGTCCTCATAAAAGTTAATGTTTTACTCTTTATTTACTCCCTTTATTCAAACTTTATCCATGTACCTTGAGGTCAAATGTCCCAGTCAGCTTTGTTGCCCTTTCACGTGTCACGTTGCTTCGATTGTACAGCATTCCACATTTCTATGGCAGCCTAATGTTTGTAATGCCGACAAACTAGACTTCAGCGGAGACATGAGAAAAGTATCCAAATGGCTGCCAGCTATTTTGACGCTATAATTCAATATCTGCTTCCTGAATAGCCCAGCAAAACTATAGTCTGTACACCAGTAACGCTCTGAAAATAGGCCAAAGACTGTTTGTTTGAAAACTGCCTCCCTTTCGTCTGTGGCTTTTGGCATATTTGCTGCCCCTTTTGCCCCAGGGTCTGGGAGCATCACCCTTGTGATTTAACATTGGAAGCAATTTGTTGAATTGCGTGTAGCTAGCAGTATTCATTTGGTTCTTGTGAAAGGCATCATGATGTAAGAAAACCTGCTATATTTTTGTTAAATGTAGTTTTGGCAAAATAAAAACTATTTGGTGTAATCTTGTAAAATTAAATTATGTGGAGGAGTCAAAAGCAAGTGACTCTCCAACCATTGCTCAGTTTGCTACTTAATGTTGAACTGAGCCAAAAAGTTACCCCCAATTTGTTCTGAGTTGATAACCTTGGCCCGGCCCCGTTGGATGTAGCAGCATTACATTTGGTCCCAACACCCTGGACTGGAGAACGGGGCAAAACAGCCAAGAGCAGATGTTGTATGTAGAAGTCCTCCATTGTGAAGTTGTGCAGCAGTGGCCAGTACTGTTCAGGAGTACAGCTAAGATCAGGAATTCGGCGATGAGGAATAATCCCCCCCCCGCCCCCTCACCCACTGCTGTGACACAAGAAGTTGCTGCCTCAACGCACAGCTCCACTCTCTGCTTAACATCACCTCAGCTAGTTAGCTGAATTACTTTGTTAGTACTGGGTAATGGTGCATTTTCCATTTCAGACACTGAATCAGCCTCAGGTATTCCCAGATCAGGTACAGATGGGTTAGATGCAGAATAAAACTCCTTTTAATGTGCCCCATCCTCAGAAGGCCACCTTAATTGCAGTGTGATATTTTTCCTGCCCCCCCCCCCACCCCCAGATTCCTGTAATCTGAGTGAAATTGCAACAATTAGTGGCTAGTTATTTAAATGTGCTAAAATTTAATGGCAATGAACTTTTATTTTTGGGGGACTGGTGACTAGATTGTTTGCCATTTTTTCCACTTAATTTTTCAATGCTTTCTGGTGAAAATCATAAGCACGCGATTATAGTTGCAAGGATTATCCATAAAGTTTTCTGTAGCTGGAGGTGGATGTTCTCAGGGATATTGATGGCTATCCATTACATGCTCTCCAACCATTAGAGGATTAGGTCATATTTGAAATCTCATAGGAATATTGTTTGGTATCTTGTTCCATAAAGTTACAGTCAGGAGCAAACTCAAATCCAACTGCATTGAAATCATAGAATCATAGAAAGGTTACAGCACTGAAGGAGGCCATTTGGCCCATCGAGTCCGCGCCAGCTCTATGCAAGAGCAATCCAGCTAGTCCCACTCACCCACCCTAACCCTGTAGCCCTGCAAATTTTTTCCTTTCAAGTACTTATCCAGTTCCCTTTTGAAGGCCATGATTGAATCTGCCTCCACCACCCCCGCGGGCAGTGCAGTCCAGATCTTAACCACCCGCTGTGTTTTTAAAAAAAAAGTTTTCCTTCTGCCAATGGGAACAGTTTCTCTCTATCGACTCTGTCTAGACCCTTCATGATTTTGAACACCTCTATCAAATCTCCTCGCAACCTTCTCTGTTCCAAGGAGAACATCCCCAGCTTCTCCAGTCTATCCACGTAACTGAAGTCCCTCATCCCTGGAATCATTCAAATAAATCTCTTCAGCACTCTTCTCCAAGGCCTTCACATCTTTCCTAAAGTGCGGTGCCCAGAACTGGACACAATAGTCCAGTTGTGGCTGAACCTGTGTTTTATAAAGGTTCATCATGACTTCCATACTTTTGTACTCTATGCCTCTATTTATAAAGCCCAGGATCCCATATGCTTTTTTAACCACTTTCTCAACCTGCCCTGCCACCTTCAACAATTTGTGCACATATACCCCCAGATCTCTCTGTTCCTGTACCCCTTTTAGAGTTGTGCCCTCTAGTTTATATTGTCTTGCCTCGTTCTTCCTACCGAAATATATCACTTCGCATTTTTCTGTGTTAAATTTCATCTGCCATGTGTCTACCCATGCCACCTGTCTATATCCTCTTGAAGTCTATCACTATCCTCCTCACTGTTTACTACCCTTCCAAGTTTTGTCATCTACAAATTTTGTGTGTGTGTGTGTGTGTGTGTGTGTGTGTGTGTGTGGAAAAGCAGTGGTCCCAGCACTGACCCCTGGGGAGCATCACCGTACACTTCCCTCCAGTCCGAAAAACAACCGTTCACCACTACTCAGTTTCCTGTCACTTAGCCAATTCTGTATCCATGTTGCGACTGCCCTCTTTATTCCATGGGCTGCAATCTTATTGATCAGCCTACCATGCAGCACTTTATCAAACGCCTTTTGAAAGTCCGTATACTCCACAACAACTGCATTGCCCTCATCTATCCTCTCTGTTACCTCAGCAAAAAAACTCTTAACAAGTTAGTTAAACGCTATTTGCCTTTTAAAAATCCATGCTGGCTTTCCCTAATCAATCCACACTCGTCCAAGTGACTATTAATTCTGTCCCGGATTATCGTTTCTTAAAGTTACCCCACCACTGAGGTTAAACTGACTGGCCTTTAGTTGCTTGGTTTATCCTTATACCCTTTTTTTAAACAAGGGTGTAACATTTGCAATTTTCCAAGCTTCTGGCACCACCCCCGTATCGACCAATGTTTGGAAGATTATGGCCAGTACCTCCGCAATTTCCCCCTTACTTCCCTCAGCAACCTAGGGTGCATCCCGTCCGGACTAGGTGACTTATCTACTTTAAGCACAGCTAGCCTTTCTTGTACCTCCTTTATCAATTTTAGCCCATCCAGTATCTCAACTATATCTTCCTTTACAGAAACTCTGGCAGCATCTTCCTTGGTAAAGACAGATGCGAAGTCCTCATTTAGTACCTCGGCCATCCACTCTGCCTCCATGAGTAGATCTCCTTTATGGTCCCTAATCAGCTCCACCCCATCTCTTACTATCCATTTACTGTTTACATGCCTATAGAGGACTTTTGGATTCCTTTATGTTGGCTGCCAGTCGAGTCTCATACTCTCTCTTTACCCCTCTTATTTCCCTTTTCACTTCCCCTCTGAACTTTCTATATTCTGCCTGGTTCTCACTTGTGTTATCAACCTGACATCTGTCATATGCCCCTTTTTTCAGTTTCATCTTACTCACTATCTCTTTTGTCATCCAGGGAGCTCTGACTTTAGTTGCCCTACCTTTCTGCCTTGTGGGAATGTGCCTAGACTGTACCCGAACCGTCTCCTCTTTAAAGGCCGCCCACTATTCAATTACAGTTTTGCCTGCCAATCTTTGATTCTAATTTACCTGGGCCAGATCTGTTCTGATCCCATTGAAATTGGCCCTCCTCCAATTGAGTATTTTTATTTTGAGTGGTCCGTGTCCTTTTCCATAGCTATTCTAAACCTTGTGATGCTATGATCGCTGCTCCCTAAATGCTCCCCCACTGACACTTGCTCCACTTGGCCCGCCTCATGTTTCCAAAGTTGCTGGCTGCTTGTTATATCGAATCTTTGCTTTTCCCTGCCCCTTCCCAAAGTTACTCAAATTATCCTTAGTCATTAACGGCCCCTTTTTCCTAAATTTTCGTTCATCCTCCCCCACCCCAATTTTTTTTCCATGTCGCTGACTCCTGCTGGGTTGTGGTTCCACTGGCTCTGGTACCTTGCTACTTTCCACGTACTGGACCATGAGTCTTATCAGGCTGCTCAACTGTAGAGAGCATCACAGCTGAGCCGATCCAGTCCTTATGCACTGTCCGCACATACCTGTAGTTTCCAGCTGGGGTGATTGGATAAGTGTTCATAAATAGAAACCTACCTGTTTTGTTTCCCCCTTTTCCTAATCCAGGGACGTTAGGGGGCAGTCACAATGTACCTATTACTGCCTGGTTTGAGATCAGCTAACTTGGTGCAAACTGAAAATACTTGAACTTTTTTATTCAGAAGAAATTAATTTCTAAATGAATTAAAATGTACCTTTTCCTTAATGGAAGAATTTTTCTCCCTCTTTGATGTTTTACAGCCTATTTCACTTCTTCCCCCAACTCACCGACTAGCTCACTGTTATTAATATTTCAGTGAAGTATGGTGGATGTGAGAAATTTTCAGTGTCTAATTGAACTGAAAGCACAATTATAGATTTACCCTTCTAAACTTCAGTTGTGTCTGGAGTGACCACTTCTAGCTGCATAACACTGGGGTGAGGTACCAGTAGAAACAGGTTTTTCACTAGTGGCTGGGGAGCAGTTTAAGGGGATGAATTAAGAGTATTGCACAAGAAGCATAGCATGCAACATTAAGTGTTGGTTTAAATATAATTATTTTCCCTATAGTGTATTCTTACTAATAACATTGTAGTGGCAACACTAACTCCTTGCCCATGGTAAAATGGGGAGGTGCAATATTTGATGCCTGCTCTTGACCACAGCTGAAAACTGCTTTGAACATTCCAATCAGATAATATATATAAATATTTTATTTGTTTCAAAAGTTTGAGGGGGCTGTTATTCTTTGGGTGGTTGATAAATGGGAGCAATTTCTGCATAATTATTTTTTGTTTGTAGTTATATTCATCAGTTGTACTATTCACTGTTTTCAGAAGCTTGTGGTTCAATTTGTGGAAATGTCCTGCATGAGTGAACCTGTGCAGGCAGTGTTACCTTAAGTACCTATTTGTGTTGACAGTTAAAATCTACTCCTGACCTTTTGAAGGACCAGCAAGAACTCGCACCTGCCAGCGAGGAGCTTACAAAACAGTTAATCTTCAAGATCCTGAAGGAAGGGTGAGTGAGTGCCCAACACCAATTTACACACTGATTATATTTTCTTTTCCTTTCCTTCCAAGATGTTGACTCTGATAATTCGAGGCACTCGCTGCCCTCCCATGCTCACCCAAGTGCTTACTCGTTGTGTATGAACCTAGATGTAGGGGTAGATTTTCAACTTACTGCCCAGATGTAAAACGGACACTACAGATCGGCCGCTCGGATTTTCATTTCCATTAATTTCTATAGCTGACGGGCGACCTGCAACACCAGTTCTACGCCAGAAGTCAAGTTGAAAATTTACCCCTAAAGTCAGCAGCCTGTTTGAGAGCGGAGGATGTCGCAACCAAGCCTGTCCTGTTCTTTCCCGGCATCCCCACACTTGGTTTCCAATAGAGGGGTCACTGGATAGCATTTAAGAAAGGCATCTTTGGCTGATTTGATTTTCTCACCCTCCAACTCTGGGTCTGTTGTAATGTTCCAGCTGATGCCCTGGCTGAGATCTTAGCACATTAGGGATTAGGATTGCGTTTGGTAGCATTACGCATTCACTCCTTTCTCCCCTTCACGCCCATAAGAACAGGAGTAGGCCATTCAGCCCTCGAGCCTGTTCCTCCCTTCAATTAGATCATGGCTAATCTTTACCTTAACTCCATTTACCCGCCTTGGTTCGGTAACCCTTAATACCCTTACCGAACGAAGGGTATTTGTGAATTCTAAACTCTTGCTAGACGATGTTCCTCAGATCTAGTGAGGTTTGTACTTGGATTGTCAGTCAAATAATTTTTAACACTGTTTGTGTCCTTTATTTACAGGAGTATTGAAAGCGAAAGTTTCTTGAGGAGGAAAGCGAACCTTGTGTTTGACAAATTCCAAGGCACTAAAGTAAGGGACAATGTTGTTTTAGTCTTGTCATTTTATTCTGAATTGTAATTAATCTAGGAGTGTCCAAGCCCTTTGTCTTTGTGGGCCATATTGGTGCGTATCATAAAGCCTGACAGGCTACATATAAAGTTTAAATCTATGTTCCCATTAATTTTCAGCAGATACTAATGGGCCTAGGTGTTCCTGTACACTCTTCCTCCTCCCTGCATCCTTGGTTTTGAAATCCAGACACATCGCATAGTCTCCCACTTAGGTGCTCAAAACTGTGGAACTCATTATCTTTCTGACTTCCCTTTCTCCTAGTGGCTCATAAAAAGCTTGGCGTCACCTAAATACAGGCCTGTTCATTGTCCCCTATTTGGAGTAAAACGCACTCATTTCGATTTAAAAATGCCATCTATTTTTATGCATTTTGCCCCTTAAAAACGAGAACAGTTCCATATATTTAAATAGGTTTATGATCTGTCTTTCTCGCTTTGTCTTGATCATAAATTTTACTCGGGAGTTTTCTTTAGTGTTACATAGAATTACTTGGCCCAACAGTTTCATGCAAGTGTTTATGGTCCATAGGAGCCTCCTCCCACCCTTCTTCATCTAACCCCATCTTATAGTTCCATGAAAAGAAATGGTGCATAAGTTAATTAGGCAATACTAAAACAGTACAATAATCAAATGTCGATGGTGATGAGTAATGTCCATCAGGAGTCAATTACTCATTTCAATAACATCTCCAGCAGTTCTGAGAAATTCCTTTGACAATAACGGTCTCTAGATGAGCAAATTCTGCCTGACTGAGTCTTCACATTTACTTTGTGGATTCTGTATTGAACGGAACTTAAAACATAACATACATCAGCATTTACATCAGAATTAATCATTCCAACTTGATTTCAGAATTTAGAATAAAGCAAATGATCAGTTTTTAATTTTCAAGATGTCTTTGGTATGAAGTGACCAGCCAAAAGACAAATACTAACGAGTAGATTGCTTTTGGATGTTTGAAAAGTGGTTTCCTAAAGACCGGACCATTGTTTAACTATATATTGACAAGTGTTTGTGCAGATTAGGAAGCAGGGACCAATCAGCACAGACCATGTTGATGTCTCGAAGAAGCTGACACCATTGCACTGAATCATGCATTTATGCTTGCAAAATTTGAGTTATAAGACAACATTCCAGACAAATGGGCCTAAATTTCCCAATGAATTTTAACAAGAACTTCATAAGGGAAAAAGTAGCTTGTCCAGAAGGACCGCTGATTACACCAAAATGATGTGTAACAATTTAATGTCAACAATTGCATCCGCCCTTTGAGAACTTCTGTTGGTTTCTGTCTTAGATTTTAATAGACACTTGTTACACCTTGGAGTTTTAAATCATGATTCTCTTTGAAAGGGTTACGTGGTGCTTCTTGTGATCAGAGTTGTCGTTCCCCCCCCCCACACACACACACAATGATCAGGAACTATGCTTACTACTTCTGCCCTTGCAGAGATAATGTAGCCAGGTCCTAGCAATTAACCCAACTATAGTAAATTGTCAAATAATAAAGAAAAAAAAATGAAATTCTGGAAATCTAAAAGAAGAACGAACAATGCTGGAAATACACAGCAGCAAATGTCAACCTCTCTCTTCACTTTACAGATGCTGACTGACCTGTTATGAATTTCCAACATTTTCTGTTATTTGTAATAAACTCCATACTGGAATTTAAATAGGATCCCAACTGCAATTTCAGTCTATTTAATGACAGGAGTTTCACACCTGGGACCAGACTGGTACTGGCCAAAATCACTACTGTCTTTACACTTCAAGCATATATCCAGAACCATAGATATCAGGCAAAATACTACAAAGAGGAAGGCAAGATCATGTATGTATGAGAAACATGTGGGCATTGACGAAACGTGATAAGTGAGTACAAGCAGATAAGTCGTATATGATAAGTTCCTGAGTGAGTTAGAATTGCCTCATGAATGGAAATATTTACTATGTTGTGTTAAACCCGTGATATAGTGTTGACAGCCCTACAGTCACCACAACTTAACTGTCAGCTTGGCTCGGTTGGTAGAAGGTTGAGTGTTCCACCCCACTCTGGCGCTTCAAATAATCTAGGCCACCACTTCGGTACAGTGCTGAGGGAGTACCGCAATGTCAGAGGTGTTGTTCAGTGGATGAATTGTTAAACTTGAGGGTCACTCTGCCTGATTCAAGTGGACTTCAGAGATTCCGTGGCACTGTTAGAATTGCAGGGACTTCTCCTGGTCAATACTTTCCCTCAACCAACATCTGCAAAGATTTACACAGAATGTACAGCACAGAAACAGGCCATTCAGCCCAACAGGTCCACACCAGTGCATATGCTCCACACGAGCCTCCTCCCACCCTTCTTCATCTCACCCTATCGGCATATCCTTCTATTCTTTTCTCCCTGGTGTTTATCCAGCTTCTCCTTAAATGCATCTCCACTATTCACCTCAATTACTCCTTGTGGTAGCTAGTTCCACATTCTAACCAGTCTCTGGGTAAAGAGGTTTCTCTTGAATTCCCTATTGGATTTAATAGTGACTATCTTATAGTTTTGGCCCCTAGTTTTGGACTCCCCCCACATGTGGAAACATCTTTTCTACATCTACATTGCCAAAAAAAATTAACTGATCATTCACCCCATTGCTGTTTGTGGGATCCTGCTTTATGCAAAGTAGCTGCCACATTTGCCTACATAATGACAATCATCGCACTTCGAACGCATTCAGTGTATGCGGAGCACTTTAGGATGTCTGTGAAAGACAGGGTGTATAAATGCAATGTTTTTTCTTAAACCGCCTTTTCAGCTTCGGCATCCCTGCACTATGGGCCTTGTCTCTTCACCCAAGTTTTCTCCATTTTAAAAAGAATCCTTCGGCATTGCTTACCCCGGTCAATGATGGCTAATTTTAATTTATTCAGTGTGCAGAATCATCACCTGATTTCAGGACTCCCTCTGCTCAGAAAAATGACTTGGAGAAGAAGGTAGCAGAACTTCAGCATAAACTGGATGAAGAATTAATGGTAAATCCTCTGCATTGTTGCTGTACAGCTTTTTTTTTTGTCAGGGACGTACTATCATGTGATTTGAGTTTTCGGCAAGCGCTCATACAAGAATGCTGCTTCTCCTCTATAACTGGAGGAATATAGCAGTGACCTTGCTGTCATAAGCTGTTGTCACTAGGATTTCTGTAACGGTACACAGGTGAAATTTCTCTGCAGCTGCAATGTGTAGGTATTTGTATTCACTACTGTTCCACTAAAGAGCAAATGAGGCTATGCAATTTTCATACTATGCTAACTTGCACTTTGAAAAATACCTAGCAGTACAATTATAGATTCTGCCCTACCAAATTTGGAATGTGTCTAGAGAAAGCATTGAGTTTATGACACTTATGTCAAGTACTGGTGGACGCGGGTCTGTCGCTGGCTGGGCGATGGTCTCACTGGTGGTAGCAATTTAAGGTAATGAACTAAGAGTATTGCGCATGTAGTGAATTGTCTGAATAGCTTTTTTTTCTTGTGGTACGGATATGCTAAGAAAGTCTAGTGTCAGTGCTGGGCCTTCACTGAGTTGCTGGCCTGCCAGCATTCTGTACCACAGAGTGGGAAGGCTATGGTTCATCTCTGCCATTTGCCACACATCAAGTTCTTCACCTCTGCTGGGATATTCCAAGAGGACTGCAGGTATGGCAGTATAGTGGTTGTGGTACTGGGCTCGCAACCGAGGTCCTGAGTTCAGATCCCATCATGGCAAGTTGTGAAATTAAATTTGATAAACCTAGTAATTTGTGGCTCAAACTAGAAAAATTGTGATTTTAAAAACCCAACCGGTGCATTAATGTGCTTTTAGAGAAGGCAACCAGGCACCTCTACCCGGTCTGGTTTACATATGACGACAGTCCTAGTCCCACACTAAATGATTGACTTGCTGGATCACTTCAGAGGATATTAGGAGTCACTCACTCTCCCAGCAACTAGGAGTGGGCAATAAATGCGGCCATCGCCCACATCCCGAGAATTTCTTTTTGAGAAGGTGCTACTCAGCAATGCAGATAAAATTGGATGCTGCTTTTTACTGTCTTGTAGCACCATCTGGCCACTTGATTCTGATGTTGCTGCAAGATCTGCGACACTAGAACAATATGAGAGCAATTGTAAACAATTTTACAACACCAAGTTATAGTCCAGCAATTTTATTTTAAATTCACAAGCTTTCGGAGGCTTCCCCCTTCGTCACCTGACGAAGGGGGAAGCCTCCGAAAGCTTGTGAATTTAAAATAAAATTGCTGGACTATAACTTGGTGTTGTAAAATTGTTTACAATTGTCAACCCCAGTCCATCACCGGCATCTCCACAATATGAGAGCAATTAGAGGCATGTCTGCACTGCTCTCCTGCATCACCTAGTGGCCAACTACAGAATAGTAATGGAAGAGGAATGGGAGCTGCATATAAAGAAGACTTGCATTCATTTGATGCTTTTCATGAGCTCTGGACACCCCAAAGCGCTTTACAACCAATGAAGTACTTTTGAAGTATAGTCACTGTTGTAATGTAGGAGAAGCAGCAGCCAATTTGCACAGCAAGGTCCCATAATGACCAGATCATCTGTTTTTAGTGTTGGTTGATGGATAAATACTGGCCAGGGCACCAGGGAGAACTCCCCTGATCTTTCAAATAGTGGCTGTGGGATTTTTTACGTCCACCTGAGAGGGCAGACAGGGCCTTGGCTTAACGTCTCATCAGAAAGACGGCACCTCTGACAGTGCAGCACTCCCTCAGTACTGCACTGGGAGTGTTAGCCAAGATTATGTACTCAAACCACTGGCGTGGAGCTCGAACCCATGACCTTATTCAGAGGTGAGAGTGCTACTCCCCATTGAGCCACAGCTGACATCTAAGGTGAACCTAAAGGAAAATATATTTTTTTTAAAAGAATCAACGGCTAGAAATTGTCATGCATCTTGTCTTCAAAGCAAATATAGAAGTATGTGCATGTTTTACCAGTTCTGTGGAATTCCTCCCCTCCCAACAGTATAAATAGGCATTTCAACCCTGAGGCAATGAGGCTAAATGGCTTCAAGCAGCAATTTTGCAGATTATGGCCACTTTCTATTGATGGTGTGCAGTCTGCAGCAGAGATACACACTGCTGCCACTGCACTGCAATATAAAAGAAAAGGAACTTTTTGTGGATCCCAAGAGTAGCTGTTGGGATGCAATAAGTACAGGCCTCTCTCTACCAGCCTTCAAACTGGATCAGTGTAACACAGGTACAGCTCTTAAAATAAAAACTGATGCGAAGGGAAAGCAGAGAGTCACAGGTTTCTGCTTCATCACTGCTCTGGAGTTCAGTCCCCGATATAAAAATGGCTAAATATGCCATCAGTTATAAGTATTTAGTGTTGCGATTTTTGTGAATGATCCTAATCTGTATTCCATTATTCTTTTCTCTTTACCCTCCTTCCAAATTCTCTACAGAACCATCAGAAGCTGTCGGCAAAGAAAGATCAAAACAGACTTGATCTGCAGGACCTGCAAATCCAGCTGGAGGAGAGCACGGAGGAGAGGAACCAGCTGCACTCACTGTACCAAAAGAATAAAAAGGAGCTCCAGAATACCATCCAAGAGTAAGGTCACGTTGTTTAATTCATGAGAGCGTATGTATGTTTGAATCCCTCTTTTTTTTCTCTCCCCTCCCAAAAAAGGGCACCAATTCATATCCTTAGCCGTGAGGAAAACACACTGGTTTCTTGTTATTCCATAGTTTAACTTGTTTTGTAGGGTTCCCTGATAGCCCAGGGGATGACGGCAGTGTCCGGTGCAGTGGATACAGACCAGAAGGCTCCAAGTTACATCGAATTTACAGCACGATAGCAGGCCATTCGGCCCAACAGGTTCATACCGGTGTTTATGCTCCACACAAAGTTGAAATCCCGGTCTACGCTAAAGGTAGCTAATCGCAACCAGGATGCTGCGGTGCTTAACACGCCGGTGCTAGAGAGGGGGTAATCAGTCACTGTTCATGCTCCTGATCTATCTCCAGTGATCCCTGTACACTGGATGTCGAATGAGAGCAGAACCGAGCTCAGCTGTGGAACACTGAGGCGTTGAAGGGCTCGCTATCTAGACTCATGTGACAAGTGCTTACTTGAAGGGCTACTTTTGGCCGTGAACCCGTATCCCAGCAAGGGTCCGTCTTGAAAAGAGGGGAGAAAAATATCCCTCCTTGGTATGTGAGGGCAGTCCTATAATGAATGACTATCCAATCTGCTGTCAATACACCAGCAATTTGACACGGAAGTTTTAATGACCACACAATTTAATAAGTGAAGTTCCAGAGAGAATTCAAACTGCATTAAAAGGGGTTGTTGTATCTCGAGTAACTCTCAAACAGGAGGAGGCGCCTGTGGTTTCAGCTGTCACTTAGTAACAACATGCAGATTTGGCAGAAGTTTGACATACCAAACTCAAGTGGATAATTACTCTTTTTTTGTGCCCCATTCACTCAAATTGGCAATCGGTTAAGTTACCAATTCTGCCATATTTGGCCGCCCTTTCAAAATAAATGCAACAGTTGAAGGGTCAGATGCTGACTGGCCTGTGCTTTTCCAGCCTTTTCTGTTTTTATTTGATTTCCAGCATTCGCAGTTTCTCTACTCCTTTCTCCCTTCTCCTCCATATCTCTCTCTCTCTCTCTCTCTCTCTCTCTTATATCTGTTCCCTGATTAATGTTTTGTTTGGCTGAACAGCTGAGCTGCTGTTAAGTTTCTTCTTTCCCCTGTTCTCCTGATGCAGCTGTCACATTCTGGGGTATAATACCATGGACGATTCTTCGATCAATAATGGCCCGGCTCTACATGTAAGCCTGGACAGTGTGGACCAGCAGACTAAACTGTGGAGGACATTGTAGTTGAGCCCAATTCTGTTCACGTGCTCACTTTCCAGCAGAAATCACTAGATAGCAGTCATGAACAGAAACCCTGGCTGCTTTTCCCTTCCCTAGTCGAAGGGCACTGTTTGATTGTTGAACCCCAACTACTGCCCTGGCTGAAATCGGCAACCTCGGCAAATATCGGGATCAAACCTGGGACCTTCTGGTTTGTCCGGCTCAGTACAATGCCAGACGTTGCTGCTACCAGTGGGTCACTGGAGAAACTCGAATATTGTTAATCTTTTAATCTGTATCCTCTAAAGTGTGTGTTATACAAAAAATGAGAATAATTGGACTTTTTAAAGATTTCATCAGCTTGCTGGAGTGTCTGAGCTAAGCTGTTCAGTTATTCTTGCACAGATCTGAACTAATGTTTTGAAAGGTCCTTAATTTTTTGACAGTCCTCCCCTTTCTGCCAGCATAACATCTCACTGTTAAATGATTCCAAGGTCTTATTCCCGATTACCCTTCCTGGAGGAGCATTCCAAATCTTGATCCGAGTTTCTGTGAAGAACTTCCTGACATCAGTCCTAAATTTGGTTTTCCCCATTTTGCTCCCTTATCCTACTGCAACAATTTAACTTGAAAGAATATTCAATTGCGCTTACTACCTTTAATGTATCACTGAGTTGCCTCCTTTCAGAGTTTGTTTAGCCAAAGTTTCTCCAGTCCTAATAATCACCATCTTTCAAGGCTGCAGAGCCCAAGTTTGCTCGGGGACATTTTGCTGTGTGTTTGTTTATTCCATTTCATTCTCTTCCCTAGCCTGATGGAAGTGAAGATGGAGAAGGATACAGTGGAGGCAGAAATGAGAGACCTGCAGGATGAAATGTCAGCAATGCAGAAAGAGCTGAGAAGTGTCAGGAAATCTGCAGGAGACAGTGGAGACAAAGAAGTTTTATCAGTATGTGGCTTTTTCTTTGAGCGCTCACTCGGGTAAAATGTCCAATCTCATCACTCCTGAAATGATTATCAACAGCTTCTGCCACTCATAAACACTCTCCACAAAATTATGAATGAGGATGGAGTTTTGTTCCTTGTTCCTCCCTCTTCTCTCTTTCCCCTTCCCCCTTTGTTTTTGCTGTGCTATGCGTAATTCCCAAGCCAGGTGGACAAACCTACTAATTTTCTGCCGTTGCTGCCTTGTAACCAGTTGCCAACTCGAAACATTTTTACCCCTTTGTCACAGGTACTTAGTCTCAGACTGGTGCTGTGATAGCTGATCTCAGCCGAGGCAGCGTTGAGCTGCTCCACTTGACCCCAGCACACTTCGTCCAGGGAGGCGGATCATAAGAAAGTCAAGAATACAAAAAGGCTTTTCTGCCCATCCAGCCCTCTCCAACCAGAGTCCATGTCTGATTATTCCGGCGTGCACTATGCCCCATCTTGAGCCAGTGTCTCCTGGAAAGAAGGAAGAAGATTTGGTGAACTTCATATTTTTGCATTTTATTTGTCCACATGCTATTCTGAAGAGCATTTGGGTTTTTATTTCCGTCCCCAACCTAGCTGACCCTGGTTTTCTCCGCCATAGCCCTGGGGCAGGTTGTGAGAAACCCAAGAACACACCCTGTCTCACTCACCCACCCTCCCGCCCACTCGCCTTGCTGTTTGTGGGATCTTGCTGTGTGCAAATTGGCTGCCGTGTTTCCCAAATTACAACAGTGACTACACTCCAAAAGCACCTCATTGGCTGTAAAGCGCTTTGGGACGTCCTGAGTTTGTGAAAGGCGGTGTATAAATGCGCATTCTTTATACAAAGGGGATTTATTGGTTTTAGGACTTGAAAATCATGGAAATACACAGCAGGTTAATCCTTATATGGAAGAGAAAGACAGGCTAGCATTTGGGTTGTGACCCATCATCTCACTTGAGGCATTAACCTATCTTCCTCTTTCAGATGCCAGATTTGCAGTTGTCCCTGTGTGTGAAAATAAAATCACTAGGGAGGGATATCTACCTTATGTATATAGTTAAGTCTTGCAAGCATTGGTCATATCACACCTGAAAGAGTTGCACTTCAGGACAGCTGCACATCACAGGGCAAAAGTTAGCAATTGGCTGAAATGAGTCTGATAAGCTACCAAGGTTAGCTAAACATGAACAAATTAAAAGCAGTTTGATTCAATCAGTAGCTACCAACAAGGAACAAGTAAGCAGCAGAAAACAGCATCAAATTGCTCAATTTTTTTTTATATATGCCAAAGCTACCAATCCTGAACTGGCAAGAAGCAAGAACTGACTAGCAGGTCACCTAATTTCTTCTTACTCTTTCCATTTGCTATTTTCCTTCACTTAGGTATAAACCTAGAAATAACACTTTTATATAACAATAAACACAAATTATAAGAGTTCTTAAATAATTGGTTATATTAGAAATACCTGCCAGAAGCAGTCGGGCGCGCACGCACACACCCTTGTAGCTTGAGCTTGGGACTTCAGTTAAGAGGTGAGAGAAGCATTATAGGATTTGTAGTTTTCACCCCGTTCCTGTGGAACTACAATACGGAGAGCACATTGTGTCAGAAAATTTGCAAAACTGAGGTGTGAATAGTGGGGAAAATAAACCCATCAAAAACTAAACGTTACTGTTTGGCATTTTGTGCAGTTTAAACCATTAAAATAAAAATTCTGAGCTACTGCTATTGGATGAGATTACTTTTTGACACTGAAGGGAACTCAGTGTTCATGAAATGCTTTGATGCTCAGCTGTGACACTGCGGTCACTTAATCAGCCAGGCCAGGAAGGAGTTCAGGTTCCGACCGTTGAGTGGGAAAATCCTCACTGGGTGCTGCCTGCACCACACGACAGCTTCAACAAGAGTTACAAATCCACCGCGGGGAGTAAGGAGGAAGAAAGAAAATCTTTTTTATCATGCAAATAACTGAGAAAAAGAGGGAAGAATTTGGTGAGGGCGAATAAATAACTAATATACTTGCATCTTTAGCAAATACTACAAATTGACCATGGGAGATAGAGCAAAAGAAATGTAAATAACTGGGAATCAGAGGTAGATGTTGGGGAGGGAACGACAAACAAAATGACTTGCGTCTTAAGCAAGTTTTGTAAAGTGATTGATAAATAGTCTAACAGTCTGAGGCCTGTATCTTTTAAGAATCAGTAATGTGTAATATTTTGACCTAAATGTATTGATTTAGGTAAGATTGCTGTACAGCTGTGGGTGAACCCTTGTGTTTATACCTCCTGAGGGACTGCTATAAACATTAGAAACCATGCTCCAGGTCGCTGATAACTCCTGAGTGATGTTGCAGGAGACCTACCAGTATTTTTATCTACCAGTATTTTAAACTAAATTTCTATTGGCGGGGTTTATGTGTATATAATGGGTTTTGATAGAGTAGATAGGGAGAAAGTGTTTCCACTGGCAGGAGGGTCAGTAACCAGAGGACACAGATTGAAGATAACTCGGTGGGGGGGCGGAAGAAAAACCTCTGGGGAGATGAGAATTTTCTTTACTCGGCGAGTTATGATGGTCTGGAATGCACTGCCTGAAAGGGTGGTGGAAGCAGATTCAGTAGTAACTTTTAATTGCATTGGAAGGTAGCAAATGTAACCCCACTATTCAAGAAAGGAGGGAGAGAGAAAACAGGGAACTACAGGCCACTTAGCCTGACATCAGTCGTCGGGAAAATGCTGGAATCCATTATTAAGCAAGTGGTAATAGGACACCTAGAAAATCATAATATGATTAGGCAGAGTCAACATGGCTTTATGAAAGGGAAATTGTGTTTGACAAATTTATTAGAGTATTTTGAGGATGTAACTAGCAGGGTAGATAAAGGGGAACCAGTGGATGTCGCATATTTGGATTTTCAAAAGGCATTCGATAAGGTGCCACATAAAAGGCTGTTACGCAAGATAAGGGCTCATGGGGTTGGGGGTAACATTAGCATGGATAGATGATTGGTTAACGGACAGAAAACAGAGTCGGGATAAACAGGTCATTCTCAGGTTGGCAGGCCGCAAGGATTGGTGCTTGGGTCTCAGCTATTTACAATCTATATTAATGACTCAGATGAAGGGACCAAGTGTAATGTATCCAAGTTTGCTGACGATACAAAGCTAAGTGGGAAAGTAAGCTGTGAGGAGGACACAGAGTCTGCAAAGGGATATCGACAGGTTAAGTGAGTGGGCAAGAATGTGGCAGAAGGAGTATAAAGTGGGGAAATGTGAGGTTATTCACTTTGGTAGGAAGAATAGAAAAGCAGAATATTTTTTAAATGGTAAGAATCTAGTAAATGTTGGTGTTCAGAGAGACTTGGGTGTTGTCGTACAAGAAACACAAAGTTAGCATGCAGGTACAGCAGGCAATTAGGAAAGCAAATGGCACGTTGGCCTTTATTGCAAGGGGATTGGTATACAAGAGTGAAGAAGTCTTACTACAATTGTACAGGGCTTTGGTGAGACCTCACCTGGAGTACTGTGTACAGTTTTGGTCTCCTTATTTAAGGAAGGATATACTCACCTTAGAGGCAGTGCTACGAAGGTTCACTAGATTAATTCCTGGGATGAGAAGGTTGTCCTATGAGGAGGGATTGAGTAGAATGGGCCTGTACTCTCTGGAGTTTAGAAGAATGAGAGGTGATCTCATTGAAACATATAAGATTCTGAGGGGGCTTGACAGGGCAGATGCTGAGAGGTTGTTTCCCCTGGCTGGAGAGTCTAGAACAAGGGGGCATAGTCTCAGGATAAGGAGTCGGCCATTTAAGACTGAGATGAGGAGGAATTTCTTCACTCAGAGGGTTGTGAATCTTTGGAATTCTCTACCCCAGAGGGCTGTGGATGCTGAATCATTGAGTATATTTAAGACTGAGACAGATAGATTTTTGGAATCAAGGGATATGGGGATCGGGCAGGAAAGTGGAGTTGAGGTCGAAGATCAGCCATGATCTTATCGAATAGTGCAGCAGGCTTGAGGGGCAGTATGGCCTACTCCTGCTCCTATTTCTTATGTTCTTGTGTTCTTCTATTCAAAGGGGAATAGGATAAATACTTGAAAAAGGGGAAAAAAATTGCAGCTCGATGGGGAAAGAGCGGGGTGAGTGGGACTAATTGGATAGCTCTTACAAAGAGCTAGCACAGGCACGATGGGCCAAATGGCTTCCTGCGCTGTATAATTCAATAATATATTTCCATTTTGACAGGAGCTGGCGAGAACAAAAGAGGAACTGGATATGATTGCCACCGCAAAGCAGGCCGTGGAGGATATCCTGAGGCAGAGAGAAAGGGAGCTGACAGCCCTAAAGGGGGTACTAAAGGAAGAGGTGTCCAGCCATGATAAGGCAATGGAGGATCTTACAGCCCAGTACCAGAAGGACATGGAACAGTTGAGGAAAAATTTTGAGGAGGTGTCTCAGGTCAGTGCCTCCTTTTTTTTTCTCCAATGTCTCGCTGCCATGATTTTATAAAGCTGGACTGGGCTTTATATTTGGACTTTGTTTCAGTATTTCTCCTCTTGAAGCTCTGCTGCCCGTAACCTGACTCGCACTAAGTCCTGTTCACCGCTCGCCCCCTGTGCTCGCTGACCTACATTGGCTCCCGGTCAAGCAACGCCTCAGATTTAAAATTCTCATCCTTGTGTTCAGATTCCTCCATGGCCTCGCCCCCCTCCCTATATGTGTAACCTCCTCCAGCCCTACTTCCCTCCCAAGATCTCTGTGTTCCTCCAATTCTGGCCTCTTATGCATCCCCGATTTCCTTCACCCCTCCATTGGTGGCCGTGCCTTTAGCTGCCTCGGTCTTAAGCTCTGGAATTCCCTCCCTATACCTCGCCACCTCTCCTTCCTCCTTTTAAGATGCTCCTTAAACCCTGCCTCTATGACCCCCTGCTAATACCTTATGTGGCTCGGTGTTAAATTTTGTCTGATAACGTATAACGTGAAGCGCCTTGGGACGTTTTACGACATTCAAGGCGCTATATAAATGCAAGTTGTTGAAGAGGTTGCTGTGGTGCCAGAACCCTCTATGTCCTCTTGTGAGAGTCTAGACAATGAACGCAGGCGGACTATTCACCGTCAGAGGTGAGCCTGTTTTTTTCCTCATCTGACATCCACAGGTGCACTGTTCCAGGAGTTATTAGATAGTGATCAGGGGTGGGAAGCCTGGCTAGTTTTCTCTTGTGGTGAAGACAGCCTCAATCCACTGGCGGATTTGAAATGAGTTTACAAATCCATCAGCACGAGGCAGGTTTGTAGGAACACCATGCGCTTGTGGTCAACCGGATCCTCCCAGTGATAAAAGCCCCTTCCGATAAACTGGTCTCCCGTTGATTGAACTGTGGTTGTTCTTAGAACCTGTCCCTCCCCGCAGGAGACTTTGAGCTGCATCGGATGGGGTCACTCTGAACAAAACAGCACGTCCACCGTATTGTCAGAAGATTGCCTGGGAAGTGGGGCAGCTAGAGACAGAGAACGCGCGTATTGTACAGAGAAAACATAAAGTGCTGACTGACAGTGGCATCGTTTGGCTCCCGATTTGCACAAAAGATGTTGGAAGGGGCAGGCAAAGAGAGAATGAAGAGAAAACAGTTCCTTTTTCTTCATAAACAAACGAGCCCTTTGAGGAGCACAGTGCTGCTGATTACTTTCACTCCAGTGATCATAACAGAGAATGTGTTTCAAACTGGAATGCAACAGTTACTGGAGCACTGGGTGCCAGTACACTGAAAGGAAGCTGTCCTGAAACTTTAACAATGAAGTGTCGTGTACTCCACTTATTTTCCATGCATTTACATAGTGCCTTGTGTCCTTGAGACTTGACGCAGTGCATTACTGTGCACTGACTTATGTTTGCCATTCTGTGCCAAGTCCCACAAACAGCAGTGAAATGAACGAGTCGTTGATTTGTTTTTTGGTGGTGTTGGCTGAGGGAGGAATGTTAGCCCAAGACACCGGGAAGTAGTCATGCTTTTCAAACAGTGGCGTGAAATCTCTACATCCACCTGAATGACTGACTGAAACAGACAAATGTGGCCTTAACTTAAACCTCTCATCCCAAGGAGAGCACCTCTGACAATGATGCACTCCTTCAGTACTGCACTGGAGTGTCAGCCTAGGTTCAAACGGAGAATGAAATGCTAAAGTGTGGTGTAGCAGGTCTTTTAAATAGTAGGGATCAGCAAGGAGACTGGAAGTGCAGGAGCTGATGGTCACTGTGGCACAGAACATGAAGGATATGGATTTGTTTCCATGATTCTACATCAGCTGTGATGTTGCAGGTGATGCTGAGAGGAGGTCAAGCAGCTCACTGTGGAGAGGGAAGAAAAATACCCAGACCAAACCTCGCGCACTCCCCAGTGGCTGGTTGTAAAACATATTGCACCAGTCCTTCCTCTCATTCAGGGATGATGTGACACTTGAGGGCTACCACCCACAGACTCTGGAAATTGGTGAAGTGTAAAATAGACACCACCTTAAAAGAAGACCCTTTTGTTGTTTTGTGGAGGCATTGGCTATTGGAGCTTTCTATTAATCTTGGCATTTTTGGGACACAAGTTTTGATCCCACTCCCGATCCCACCCCTGTGCTTTTCCAATTGACGTCCAAAGACTAAAGAGGGAATGGGGAGAAGAAACGCTCTCTGCCTGGTTCACCTAATTCGGGATAGACCATGGATCAAATCTGGGGCCTTTCTTTGTACAAATGGGTCCAGTCTCATGCCATGGCACTGAACTGTATGGACCTACATAGCATTCTGTGTACCTAAGGAACTGCACTCCAAAAGTAATCTGTCGTGTGAAGTGCTTTGAGGTGTTTCAACATAAGACAAATATTAAGCAATATATTACCAGTTGAGGAGCCAACACACTATACCACAGTGCAGCCCTGTTGTCGGTTTTATATTGTACCCGAACGTGAAGGAATAGGTTGAGGTGATGGGGAAAGATTAAACATTCTCTCTCTCTCTTTCGTAAATCAAGACGCAACAGAATGTGGAATCTGAGAGACAGAAGGTCAACTCCACACTGCGGAACCTGCAGAGACAGCTAGCGGAGAGCTCTGAGGAGACCAGTCACTGGAAAGAGATGTTCCAGAAAAACCGGGAGGAGCTACGCAACACAAAGCAAGAGTGAGTTCAGTTTCATTTGTCGTTGCGTTCAGTTTGGGGAAAGATTTCAAATCTGATTTGGTTCCAAGTCGTTCTTTTATAATGCGCTATTTCTGCCAATTATATTTCCCCCTTTCTCCCCTCTCTTGAAGGTGGCACTCGCCTCTTGAGTCAGAAGATTGTGGCTTCAAGTCCCACTCCAGGATTTGAGCATATAATCTAGGCTGCTGCTCCTGGGGAGTACTGAGGAGGGTGCTGTATTGTCAGACCCGCCATACTTTGGAACAGGTGTTAAACCAAGGTCCAGTTCCCCCTTTTCGGGTGGATGCTGAGGTGCGGTGGGAAGACCATGCAGAGACCCAAACCAATCTTGTGATTTTATTTGCTGATCCCAGACTGCTGCAGATAAAGATGGAGAAGGAGGAATACGACGAGGAGTTGCGGGATTTGAGAGACCGTTACTCGGTGATGCAGGACGAGGTAGACCATGTGAAGCGAACTTCAGTGGACAGTGCAGAGATCGAAGCACTTAAAAAAGTACGTTGGTTTTGAACTGTGGTTGCCTTTTATTGTGGTCGCACATATGCGGCAAGTAACTTCAGATACCCCCCCAATCGCAAGCTAAGTTTGAGTGCTTTATAATGGTCTGAAATCACTCTCCTGCTTGTGATTTTCTCTCTTTAGACCAGTTCTTCTCTTTCCTCTTTCCCCCCCCCCCCCCCCTTCCCCAACTTTGCTGTCTCCTGCTTGGATACAATTTCACAGGCACCAGCATTCCCCCCCCCCCCCCCCAACCCAGTATCTAATCCAAGTGGCTTTGGAGGACACCACAGCTGAACCGAATGGCCAAGTTAGATGTTCTCAGCCAAGATAGCAATTGGGTATTGCCTCAGACCTATTCCTGATCACTATCCGGTGACCCCTGCTAGAAGTGGGTGTAGACAGGATTAGGCTTGGCTCTGAAGTCAATGATGCCAAATAGCCTACTGGCACATGCTCTCACGTGAATAGTGTAGAATCGGGTGACAAACCAGAGGGTAAAAGAGCAAGGATTCAATACCTTTCAGGTGAAGAGTGATACTTTGTGATTGGATGTGAGTAAACACATCACATTTTCCTGAATTGTTATGAGAATGTTTGTACCAAACATTTTGCACATTAATTTGAAGTGAAATAAATATGTGCTTGAGCAGAATAATGGAACGCAACACCTGCTATCAGAAAAAGTGCGCTACAGTTGTATGCATGCCCTGTGGATTTTTCCCATTCCGGTCTGTAGTTTCTTCCTGTGCCCCTGGGCTTCTCCCACACGTGCATCCCAATCAAAGGGCATCCAGGCAACCTGCTCCCAAGCATAGGCGGTGCTGCTGTGCAGCTGATGGTAGGCCTGAGTGACTCTCCTAGTTAACTCTGTATTCGTATTTCCGTGCAGAGAAGCAATTAGTCTGCGCTTAGAGCTTCAGCTGGATAGAACTCCCAGAAACAAAGCGCTTTATGCTGCAGAAATACAGGCAGCTGCAGGCATACCCCACTGTTGGTTTCACTCCAGGAACAGCGGGACCTGAAAGGACAACCAGGATGTCATAGACTCACAAAAGTAGGGGGCCTGTGAATCTGCTGTCGGTTTACAGCCTTCTGTTCCAGGAAAGTAAATACGGGGAGCCAGTCCTGCCTGTTTGTACTCTGGAGCCCAATACCCACAGAACATGGCCCCCAATACACACTATAAAAGGGGGAAAATGGCGTATAGGGGTTAACTTCCCCAAACTGGGCACCAAAAGCCCAGTAAGCATTTAAGCTCCTAAGAACTTGGTAGTGCAGGGGAATGCTAGGCATAGACCTTGCTATACCAGGGCACTGATTAGTTGCAGCACCCAATGCAAAAAATGACCGTGTCTTCTCTGTTTTAGGAGCTGACTAAAGCCAAGAAGGAACGACAAGAGATAGACACCGCCAGTGAGCGCCAGGAGGCGTTTATACAACGAAAAGAGCAGGAGTTGAGTACGCTGAAAGGGACACGAAGCGAGGAGGCAGCTAACCATAACAAGGCCCTGGAAAAACTGAAGCAAAACCACCAGAAGGAATTGGAAATGCTCAGGAGGAATTTTGATGTAATTTCAAGGGTGAGTTTAACCCATTGCTCATTGCATTTTATCTCTCCAGTGTGTGACTGTATGAGTATCACTGAAATCTACCCAGTCAGGCAATGCTCAGTCAGTAGCATTGTTTGATAATTGAATGATTTATATCAATTAGTGTTAATTGTATTGAAGTGGTGGCTATCAATTGGGGACTCTCATATCCTTTTTATAGGAGAGCTTAGCTAGGATGTGGGGTGTGTGTGTGTAAGGGGAATCTCTGTGAATAAAGGCTTGGAAGCATCTGAAGATCAGGCTCGAGTATTCTATCCTTCACCACATGGCTGTCCAATTTTAACATTCTTATCTCTGAGTCAGAAGATTGTGGGGTTAAGGTCCACTCCAGGACATGGGCACATAATGCAGGCTGTTACCAACACTGCAGTGGTGCATTTTTAGAGGTGCAGATCTTCAATGGAGGTGTTAAACCAAGGGCCCAGTTGGCCTGTTCTGGTGGATGCTAAAGATCCCCTGTCTGTGCTCAAAGAAGAGCAGGGCGTTCTTCCAGTCCCCTGCTCAACATTCCTCCCTCTGCGCACCCCACCAAAACTGATAATTCCCAACGCGTTGCAGTTTGTGGGATCTTGCTGCTTGCAAAATGGCTGCCATGTTTGACGTTGCTGCATTGGTCGCAGGAGAGCGCCGGCCTCCCGTTGCACATTCTGCGGTTTCTGTTCTCCGTCTGACCTCTGTCAACAACAGCTTGCCTTCAACGTAGTAAAACGTCCCACGCCGCTTCATAGGAGCATTATCAGACAAAATTTGAACTCTGCCACATGGAGATATTAAGATAGCTTGGTCAAAAATGTAGAATTTAAGGGAGCGACTTAAAGGAGGTAGAGAGGCTTAGGGAGGGAATTTCAGAGCTTCCACAGGTCGGGATCCAAACTGGAGAATCCAGCAGCCTACGAGAAAATGGATCTCCGCTGCCCTAGAGCAAAGTAAGTTAGGCAGATTTTTTTTATATATCTCCAAGTTGAGCCAATTGTGGGAAAGGGCAGGGGAATGGGATTCAAAGCGTAGCTCCTTCGATCGCCAGCGCTGGCCCAATGATCTCCTCCTTCATTGTACAAATTCAGTGGTGAGAATGGGGCATGTGCCACTGACTGTACTTGCAGAATATAAAAGGACCTTTAACTACAACCCAAATGCAGTTTTAAACCAGTTGCATTTTATTATGTCTGACTAAAGGTGGGAAAATTCCACTGTTCACTCAGCCTGATTGTAAAGTTATTGCTAGTTATTCCCTTGCTTTGGCAGTTTGGAAAACAGAGAGATAGAGGCTATCCCTCCAATGTTGCTTGCTTGGGATCAGAGACTCAGAGCAGGAATCTCGCCTGTTCCCCTGCACTGTTGCAAGTCGTCTTTAACCAGTTGTTAAATCGACTGTTCACAATCAAGAGCACATTTTGTAAATTTGAAAGTAAGTTTATTCTTTTCTCTCTTTTTCCCCCCCTCCCTCACCGCAGGATAAACTAAACCTGGAAAATGAAAAGGGAGCTACAGAACAGGCGAAGAAAACAGCGGATTCTTATCTGAAACAGTTGCGGCAAGATAACGAGGATCTGAAGAGGAGGGTTTCACAGATGGACTTCCAGATGGGAGAATACAGGGACATGCTGGAGGAACTGCAAGGCTCCGAGTCTCGGCTGAAAGACAAGATGGCCAGGATAGAGGTAATTACACAGCAAGGAATCTGCAGCAGAGTTAGGTAGGACATTCACTTTTTTTTTAAAAGTCAATTTTCTCCTTCCTCGATTGAGTTTCTCCTGTTCCCCATTCTAATTGGGTATTTTCTGCTTTTAGCTCATCAATGATATTACCCAAAACCTTTGGGATCACATTCCCTGGGGGGGGGGGGGGGGGGGGGGAGGGGAGGGAGGTTGCGGGGGGAGGAGGGGTTGTTGGAGATTCGGTTGCAGAGCCAGGTCCTCACCCACCCCAGTATAGACCCTCAAGGGTAACATTCTTGCCCTCTTGTATAAAATAAGGTAAAAGAGCCCCTGATCCAGCTTTGGGATAAGTCTTGCTGGTCTCCATGTGCCAGTTTGAGCACCGATGCTCAGCTCTACTGTCATCTATAGTGCATCAGGTCACTGGTGTAGTTCTCGAGAAACACCCAGCCTCCACCATACTCTGCAATCCTCTATTCTGAAGGCACCTCAGTACTTTTTCTGCGAGTAGAATGACGAGAGGTGAGCGCTGAACAGTCAGGATTTCGGCCAGCCTATTACGTGTCGTTAACTTCCTCCCCCACCCCCCCCCCAGGTACGACGCCAAGAGCCGGTCGGGGGGGAGTGTTGCCAACATCCTAATAGGGGCGGCCGCAGGAGCTTCGGAATCAGAAGCCCCTGGATGACCAGTGAGCAACTCCACTGGTATTTAAAACACTGCCCTGCAGTACGCTTTCAGCCGCTAGGTGGCTTCTGCCTTCAGGACTAAGAAGACATTAGAAAATGTGAGACTCGTGTGTTTTTGGTGCGAGAGACAGTGTAGAGTTTCCTCCCCCCCAACCCCCATCTCCTTTCAATTTTTAAGGTAATTTCCCTGTTGCCTCTTTAGGCGTTCCTGTAGCAGGTAACATTTCTCTAAATTCTCCAGCTGCTTGCTACTAGACCTCTCCCAGTGCCACATTCTAACCACGTGTAACGGGACGACAACATGAGATTAGGTGACACTTCACTTATTCACACCCCTTCGAGAAAGCTTCATCAGTTCATGAAACTGTCTGACAGAAATTGAGAGCATGCCTGTTGGGGAATCATGTGTTCTTGCTCTCACCTTCTAAGGTTCTGGGCTCAAGCCCAACACCAAAACATGAGCTCGCAATCTAAGTTGACACTCCAGTGCAGTACTGAGGGAGTGATGCACTGTCGTAGATGCTCTCCTTCAGCTGAGATGTCAAGGCCCTGTCTGCTCGGGTGTTTCTGAGGAATGTTAAAGATCCCGTGGCATTATCATACAGCACAGGAGACCATTCGGCCCATCGTGCCCGTGCCGGCTCTTTTTAATCCTTTCCAATTAGCCCCGCTCTTTCATCATAGCCCTGCAAATTTTTCCTTTTCAAGTATATTTCTAATTCCCTTTTGAATGTTATTATTTAATCTGCTTCCACTGCCCTTTCAGGCAGTGCATTCCAGATCATCATAACTCGCTGCCTAAAAAAAAATTCTGCTCATCTCCCCTCTGGTTCTTTTGCCAATTATCTTAAATCTGTGTCCTCTGGTTGCAGACCCTCCTGCCAGTGGAAACAGTTTCTCCTCATTTCAAAACCACTCAATTTTGAACCCCTCTATAAAATCTCCCCTTAGCCTTCTCTAAGCAGACTGAGATTGATGCATTTTTGGACACTAAGGGAATCGGGGATCAGGCAGGAAAATGGAGTTGATGTAGATGATCAGCCATGATCTAATTGAATGGCGGAGCAGGCTCGAGGGACCATATGGCCAACTCCTGCTCCTATTTCTAATGTTCTTATAACCTTAAAATTAGAGCTCGGCCGTTCAGGGGTGATGTCAGGAAGCACTTCTTCACACAAAGGGGAGTGGAAATCTGGGACACTCTCCCCCAAAAAGCTGTTGAGGCTGGGAGTCAATTGAAAATTTCAAAACCAAGATTGATAGATTTTTGTTGGGTAAAGGGTATTAAGGGTTACGGAACCAAGGCGGGTAAATGGAGTTAAGATACAGATCAGCCATGATCTAGTTGACTAGCTCGAGGGGCTGAATGGCCTCCTCCTGTTCCTTTTTGACTCTTGAATCTGTTCTAGGTGGAGCGGAAGCAAATGGAGCAGTCTCTGGGAGAAGCTACAGACCAGGAACAGGAGATAGCCCTGGCCAAGAGAGTGCTGGAAAACCGTCTGGAAGAAACTCAGGTACAACACGCCAAAGCATTCTCTGTATCCGTTGCATAGCATAATGCTTTCCATGCAATTTTCCCTGAAACTTTTTTTTTAAAACGCTTTATTACTTGTGCAGTGAAGTTTAATTTCTGCTATTTATTTAACACCAGTGGATTTGTTAAACAGCCTACGGGCCTCTGTTATGGCTTCCTAAGTCCTGGTCTGGTCTTTGCTAGACCAACAGCTGTTGTAACCCATTGATACAGCCTTCTGTCATATCCTGTGCTGCCTACGCCTCTAGCTGTTGTGAGCCTCTGCCACATTTCTCAGTCCAGTCTTGTTACCAGCTGCACGAGTTGCTCGAGGGTTATTATATTTTTCTATCTACCCATGAAATACCAGCAGAAATTCCAAAGCATTAAATCGAGAACGTAACCAGTTTCAGTTTAGCATTGGATGCCCTACACTTGTGTGTTGAATTACTTTTCCGAACTAGATTGTTAGCATTTGTTTTCATAGTTGCAAATGAGATACGGCAAGCATCATAAGCCATGAACCATGCGCCTCCTCCACCCGACTGCCAAGAGGATATGCTGGAGAGCTGCCTCAATAGGGCTCCGCCTCCGCTCCGGGCTCCGGGCTCCCCATGGCAATGGGCTTCATAACTTTCCAGGGAGCTCAGCTTTCTTTTCAATCCCCGGTCTCTATCGGGAGCACCCGAGACTGGAACTTTCAGTAACAGCTGGAATTTGCCAGTCTTGGACTTCCAAGGACTCAAAAGGCGCTGAGCAGTGTGGGAAATTATGGGGCCTTTTGCTGCTGGGAGCTGATCAGTGCGTGGTGCCATTACCCACAAATCCATCCTCAGGGCTACCATGTTTTGCAATCTTAACACTTGCTATTTCGATCTCCTCCCCTCATCGCAATAAACAGCGGAATCTGAACAGACTGACCCAAGACTACCAGGAGTTGAGCGAGCGTTGCCAGGACGAGGTGAGGCAGAAAGACCAGCTCAAGAAGACTAAAAACGAGCTGGAGGAGCAGAAGAGGTTGCTGGATAAAACGATTGAAAAGCTCCAGAAAGAGGTGAGGGGCAGGACATGGATAATAACATTACAAAGAGCAGTCTCACTTTTTTAAGTTCAACACTTGCAGGCAGAACTGTTGCATTCCTCCCACCGGCCGTCCTTTTTTTTTAATATGTGTTTGGTCTCAGGATGTGGGCGACGCCAACAAGACCCGCATTTATTGCCCATCCCTGGTTGCCCTAAGAAAGTGACGATGGGCCTTCTAGCAATCACTTTTAACCACCGAGTGTCTTGCTAGGCCACTTCAGAGGGCAGTAAGAGTCAGACACATAACGTGCGACTAGAGTCACACGTAGGCCAGACCGGATGATCTGAATGAAATTAGTGAACCAGTTGGGTTTTTACGAACATTCGAAAATGACGGGCAGGGACAAGACCAGCTGGTCCATCAAGCCTGCCCCACGCCATGCTGGCCGGAGCATCAAGATCAGGCAATTCCTACCCCCTCCCGTAGCCATGTAATCTCCTGGGGGAGGCGAAAAACCAGGGCCAACAATGGGGAAATATTCTGGAAAATTCCTTTTCGGCCCTCCTTCAGGCGATAGAAATCAGTCAGGGGATCATTTTAATATCAATCCAGTACCTTTATGGTTATAAATATGAGAGTCACTAATAAATCCAATGGGGAATTCAGGAGACACTTCTTTACCCAGAGTGTGTTGAGAATGTGGAACTCACTACCACATGGAGTAGTTGAGGCGAATAACGTAGATGCGTTTAAGGGGAAGCTAGATAACCACATGAGGGAGAAAGGAATAGAAGGATATGCTGATAGGGTGAGATGAAGTAGGGTGGGAGGAGGCTTGTGTGGAGCATAAACACCGGCACAGACCAGTTGGGCTGAATGGCCTGGTTCTGTGCTGTAAATTCTATGTAATCTTACCCGGTGCTAGCCCACAAAATACCAGATTTATTGAATTCAGTTCCACAACTTGCCGCAGTGGGATTTGAACTCGCAGCCTCTGGGTTGCTGGTCCAGTACCAGAACCACTAGGTTCCTGGATAACATTGGCAGACATCTGGGAGAAAGGGAGGTGAATTGTTGCAGAAGTATTTCTCCAGTGACAGCCAGACTACGACACTGCCGTAACTTGTACTTTCTTCCATTTTCCCAACGCAGGTAGAAGAGGTCTCCGAGCAGTCGGGGAGCTCGGTGATTGTGCTGCAGTCCCAGTTGGAGGAATACCGGGATAAATCACGTCGTGAACTAATAGAGCATCAGAGGCAAGGAAAGGAGAGGGCACTGGAATTGGAAAAGGCCAATATGACCGTCAAGAGGCTACAAGATGAGGTTACGAGGGGTATTTTACACTCTACGTGAATCCAAATGTCCCTGGACACGGACTGTTTGCTGAATCTCATTCTGGTATTGTGATCAGCAGTGGGAATGGTGCAGAACCACCTCATTTCGGTGGCAGCTGGTTGGAGACTACTTGTTTTAATGGGTGGGATCAGCTGGTTGTTTGATAGTATGGCAAACCCATCACTGTGCTTCCAAACCAAACTACATAAGTAGTTTCTGTTGCTCAGGAAACATTCTCTCCCCATAGAGAAAGACCACACTTAGCTAGGCCCAGGCAACTCAGGATCAAAAGCAAAATACTGCGGATGCTGGAAATCTGAAATAAAAACAGAAAATGCTGGAGAAGCTCGGCAAATCAAGCTCGAGGAACTGCACCTCATCTTTCGTTTAGGCACTTGACAACCTTACGGACTCAACATTGATTTCGATAACTTCAGATCATAACCGCTGCTGCCATTTTTTCGGTCAGCTAGTGCTGGTAATGGTTCTGCTGCTGCCATTTACAGCTACTCCTGTCCAATCTTTTGTTTCTCAACCTGCCCCATTACCACCTTCCTTACCTTGCACCATCATCATTTTGTCATTTAATCACTCATGCCCTCTACCCGATCACAGACTTTCCCTTTTGTTCTTTCCTTTCCTTCCCTCCCCTCCTCCCCGTTCCCTGACTCTGTACTTGCTCAAAAACTTGAACTCTTTTAACATCTTCCAGTTCTGACGAAAGGTCTTCGACCTGAAACGTTAACTCTTGTTTCTTTCTCCACAGGTGCTGCCTGACTTGCTGAGCTGCTCCAGCATTTTCTGTTTTTATTCCAGACAACATAGGTACAGGTTAGCAAAAGCCAAGGCACCTCCTGCCTCAGAAATTTCCTCCTATTTTTGCCTCAACCCTCATCACCCCTCCCTGCTCAAATATGGTTCCATTGGAACCAGGCAAGCTCGCGTACCTCTCTGTTAAAGGGCCATGATTCACCTACAAGCCTAGTTGGCAGGCATTTTGTTTTTATCGAGGGAGTATCAACATCACATTTGATCCTGACCTTGCTCCCTCACACGCGGTTCCAGCACGAGTTCCTGCACAGTAATCAAGGGTGGGAGCCCCTGGCTGTTTGTTTCCCCGCCCAGAATCTTTAACCTGAAGCCTAAGGTTCCTAATCCAGCACAGACCTCACATCAAACCTGGTCTGTACAACTCAGCTGTTTACTGCCGCTAACCAGTTGAGCACTGAACAAATTGTGCACTTATAACACGATGAATGTGGCATATTGTGTTGAGTGCTTCGTAATCGGAAGTGCTCAGATTCTGCCACTAGATGGTAAATAGAGCTAGCTAACCACTTGCATTCACATAGCACCTTTACAGTGGTGAACAGCCCAAGGTGCTTCACAGAACGGAAACGGATGGTGTAATATAATTCAGAGTGATGACAAAGATTTTTCGAACAGAGTAAATTTTTTGGTAGAGGAGAGAAGGAACTGGTTTGATAAATTAATGGAACATGCTGCAACTTTATTTTTCAAGAGTACCAAATTGTAAAGAAAAAGTTGACTGTCTCACCAGCGGTAATGTAGCTTCAGGAACGAATGCAAAGGAAAGCTTAGTTAGGGATTTTGCTGTCCAAAGTCCTAATATAAATAAATATATATATATTAACGTAGCATAGTTATGTCACTTATCAGAACATAGCATTGAATTCATGCCTGACAGAGAACTGTTTTTTTTTGGTCTCCTTCCCTGCTCAGGCACTCCAGTTAGGGGGGAAGGGACTGAGGGACGGGGGGTTAGTTCCCACAGCAGCTCAATTCACAAAGACGTGCCCCACCCCTTTGGAAGGGCCTGTGACACCGACAAAACACGAACAGCTGGGTACTGCTGAACACTCGTCAGTGGAAGGTGGGGAGAGAGGGAGCCAGATCCCAGGCTGGTCCAAAGTGGTGTCCCCCATTGCTTTTGTCACTCCCTCAGATGATGCAGAAGTGGCTGAGGAGGAAAAAAGGCCTGAAGTGGTGGTCAGAACATTGAATACAGGAGTTGGGATGTCTTGTTGAAGTTGTACAGGACATTAGTAAGGCCACACTTGGAATACTGTGTACAGTTCTGGTCACCCTATTATAGAAAGGATATTATTAAACTAGAAAGAGTGCAGAAAAGATTTACTAGGATGCTTCCGGGACTTGATGGTTTGACTTATAGGGAGAGGTTGGATAGACTGAGACTTTTTTCCCTGGAGAGTAGGAGGTTGAGGGGTGATCTTATTGAAGTCTATAAAATAATGAGGGGCATAGATAAGGGAGATAGTCAAAATCTTTTCCCAAAGGTAGGGGAGTCTATAACGAGGGGGCATAGATTTAAGGTGAGAGGGGAGAGATACAAAAGGGTCCAGAGGGGCAATTTTTTCACTCAAAGGGTGGTGAGTGTCTGGAACGAGCTGCCAGAGGCAGTAGTAGAGGCGGGTCCAATTTTGTCTTTTAAAAAGCATTTGGACAGTTACATGGGTAAGATGGGTATAGAGGGATATGGGCCAAGTGCAGGCAATTGGGACTAGCTTAGTGGTATAAACTGGGCGACATGGTCATGTTGGGCCAAAGGGCCTGTTTCCATGTTGTAAACTTCTATGATTCCAACTATTACCAGCACCTGCTGGCCGAGAAAATGGGAGCTGAGGTCATGGTCTAAAGTTGTTGAACTCGATGTTGAGGCCAGAAGGCTGCAAAGTGCCTAATCAAAAGGAGAGGATGAGGTGCCGCTTCAGTGAGCTTCACTGGAACAGTGCAGGAAGCCGAGGACGGAGAGGTGGGAGGAGGACGGAGAATTGGAGTATTTATGATTGGCTTCTGTAGGATTGCAGGGCAGTAGGATCGGTCCAGCAGTGTGAGAACCATTCGCACGGCTTGAGTGAGACCCTAGTAGCAGCAAGAATATCAGGCCCCCAACCTGAGTGGTGGTCAGTGAGCAGCAGCCAGGGTTTGTGGGGGGAGGCAAGATGATGGTACCCATCCAGTACTAAGGATCAGGACCATATAAGCTGTAAGCGGACACTGCACTCCTATCCCCAGTCTACCTGTGAGCAACTCCTTCGACAATCTTCCAGCACCTGCTGCAAAGGGTAAAGCCCCCACCCCGGAAGGTGTACAATTTAACACTTGTTCCGATCCCATTCCAGATTGGGCGTTTGAAGCACGAGCTTCAACAAAGCAATTCTGAGAAGGAGAACGCTCTGCTGGATAAGGATCAGCTGGTGCAGAGAGTGCAGCAGATGGAGCAAGCAATGGACACCAAGAGACGGACGCAGGATGACAAGTCCCGGCTGGCAAAAGTACTGGAGGTCAGTGTCGAGGCTTCCGCACTACAGCGTTGGCCCGAGAAGGCGTGTGTACGATTTCTTCTTGTCTCTCCCATCCCCGTTTGTCTACAGCTAGAAGTTGTATTATCAGGATAAAGCAATTATCAGTATTGTTCTTCTTGTCAAAAGCAAAACTGTTCTGAGATACTTTTTTAATCCAGAAAATTGAGATTTTTTTTCATTCATTCTTTTGACAATAATTCTGGCTCAGCGGATCAATCCAAACAGTAGTTGAGCCTTACAGATGAGAGGAGTATTCCAGGGTTCCATCCCTGGTCTGCACTGAGTCAGCTGATCTCAGTCAGGGCAGAGGTGGGAGTGCGATTGCGGCTTTATATTAACCCCTGGGTTAGAGAGGGGATAATTTTCCAGGGATTTCCAGCATTTGATCTCTGTTCAGCAGCCCCTGCTGAAGGTGCTCTTGTGCGAAGGCTGGTGAGGGTAGGATTGGGGCTTGGCTGTGAACCCCACCCCATGGTAGAATAGCTAGTCAACTCTGTGGGGTAGAAATTTGTCTTGAAGTCAATAGAGCTGAATATCATCAGGGCGTGTAACGGGCGGTTCCAAGACGGGTTTCTAGCCCTGTGACTCTTACGTGAATAATGTCCACTGGGCGTGGGGTGGAAGAGTGTGACCTACCTCTGTAGAACCACACCCCAACCTTCGGGCAACAGGGAGATTGGCAAAGGGAATTTCTTTGCCTGCTGTGGTGTCTAACCCCTACCGCAAGGGTGAGTTTGTCTGGTCTGTGCGCTGTGCCGTGGCAGTCACGAATGATCCATCATCATCTCTTGACAGCCGTGGGCGAGGCCGAGCCTTCGCAGTGAAGTTGTCTGTAATTCAACTCTTTTCCGCTTCGTTGCAGGATAAGGTCAAGCACCTGGAGCTGGAACTGGATGAAGAGAAGAGCAGTGTTGACCTTTTAACGGAGAGAATCAACAGGAGCAGAGAACAGGTGAAGGAGCAGTCTCTAAATGTCCTGTGTTGCCCGCTGACCCAGTCTGAGCAATCTGAGTAGAATAAAACCGTATCTGAACATTTTTTTGATCAGCTGAATGTCTGATTTAATGCTGAAACTCATCATCAGGCTTAAGAGTCTCTAATCCAAGCCAGTAAATAAACACTGGTAGTTTCAGTTTCTGATATTGGGGGACACACGCCACTTACCTAATCTGAGATAACTTAGGCACGATCTGATTTTGTTCCAGTGACCTTGATTCTGGTAGTTCAATTTTTTTTTAGATTGAAACAATCTCTCCTCTCCCTCTCTCGCCCCCCGCGCGCTCATACTATCTAGTGCTTCAGGCGCATCTTTACATAGTTGCTTATGACCAGCAACTTTATTAACTATCCCAACAGGCATCACTAGTTACCAATCAAGAGCAGGTCCTGATATTTTTTTTTTCAATTCTTTAATTCTCTCTTCCCAGCCCAGCCCAAGGCTCAGAGGGTGATTGTCGCACCCCCAGCTAAGATCAGTTGATTCGGCACATACTGAGGATCAAACCTGGGACCTTTCCTGATCCGATCTCGCTCAATTATGCATTGCCTTGAAAAACCGTGAAGTTCACCTGATAGCTAATTTGGTAGTTTTTCCCCCAAATACTTGCACCACATTAACATCCCACTGACTACACAATAAATTGCTCTCGGTGTAATGTGCACTGCGAGGTAAAAACATAGTGATGTACTCATTTATAATCCCTTCAAAAGTCAGAAGTTCTGCCAAAATTCTTCAGTGATTCGAGCTGCTTCGACCAACGCCCAGGTGCCTGCGATCAGCTCAAACCTGTTTTTGCTCCTGTGACAGTGTTGGGGTATTGAATCACTGCTGAAATCTGTAGTTCGCCATTCAAAATTGTCATGGCTGATCGTCTAAGTGGTAGCACTTCATAGAATCATAAAGAAGGAGGCCATTCAGCCCATTATGCCTGTACCAGCTCATTGGAAGAGCTATCCAATTAGTCCCACTGCCCCCTGCTCTTTCCCCCATAGCTCTGCTGAAGAGAGTCTGTTGCTTGGGTGCTCATACCCATAAAGTCTGGGCATAGCGGTTCACCCGTATATCCTGTGGAGTCACCCGAGACACGGACCCTGCGATACCTGGGGGTCTCAAGTTGAAAGGTACTCTGCTTCCAGCCTGTGACCTCCTATCTGTCGTCACCGTGTTGGACAAACACAAATATAAATGAACTGTAGCTCCCTATGTGACTTAACAAGCTGCAGCCCAAGTCTGGAAGAGAACATTTTATGATTGGGCTTGTTTCTCTGCGGGTTAAATTGGTCATAGTCTAAAAAACCCTTGTCCACCAGCATGATTTACTGAATTCCTTCTGGTAATGCACTTCATTCAATATTAGAATTGACTGGATACACTGACCTTTGAAATGAGGGCAGCTCTGCTTGTTTAGGGATTTATATTGATTTTGTAATGGAGATGTAGTGTCCCAGTGGAGGTGTATGTGTGTGTGTGTGTGAAACTCACTTACAGTAAGGGGTGGGTGAATCGCATCTGAATAGCCCAGTGTGTGTTTTGTAAAGTTGTCTTTGAATAGCAGCATGAATGGGCTTTTTGTGTGCACTGTTGTCTTTTTTGGGTGGTCCAGCACACCATCAGGTGGAGCCACAAGGCAGGATTGCTCAGTCTACATTTCACAGCAACTTCAACTTGCGATGCGATGCAGTAAATGCTTAGTTTCACACGGGTACACTGGGCACTGGCTGCCACCGCCCCCCCCTCCCCCAATAGAGGTACCAAATGTCAAGTCTTCTGCAATAAACTAGATAGAGAATCAGCAGGCTATTTAACAGTGGCGGCCGGGGGGGGGGGGGGGAAGAATCACACCTGACCCTGATCCTGTGCTCACCAAATATTTTGCAGCTCCACACTTTCTGGCAGGGATCAGTGGTTGGTGATCAGGAGCCCCCAATGCAGAGGTTCTAAAGCCAGTTATAAAGTTGCTGTCACCTCCCTGGGATCAGATAGCTCGGGAAGGACCAGGATTTAACGGACGGTGCCACAACCCACTTACCCGTCAGGGGAGATACATGAGTCTCTACGAACAGTACTCGTGTCTGATTATTTCCAGGCTCCCTGCCGCCTCGATTTGTACAAACTAGCATTCGTATTGGAGTTACAGTATAAGCACGCTGGATTAGATTGATGTGGAACATGTTTCACTTTTTTTAAAATTTCTTTGTTTTCCCTCCCTCCCCCACAAACAGATCGAGCAGCTGAGAGGAGAACTGATGCAAGAAAGGGCTGCGAGGCAGGACCTGGAATGTGATAAAATTTCTTTAGAAAGACAGGTACGTTCCTTGAAAAATTAACTTAGCAAACACAAGGCGGAGGATGCAGCACCACCAGTTAAGATTAATGTAGCATCTTTCGTGTAACGGAAGTGCTTTGCAGGGGAAGTGATGGGCAATGTGCAGGAGGTTAAGGAAGGTGAACGGAAGAGCTGAGTTTGGAGGCTTCCGGGGGACACAGTCCCAGAGCACAGTGGCGTCGGGGGCTGAGGGATCCTGCCGCCGTTGGTGGAGCAGGGCAGCTGGCCAGAGTAGGGTATGAACTGGGACGAAGAGCAAGAGAAGGTTGCAGAGCTAGGGTGGATGGAAGCCATGGAAGAAAGAGAAACACCTGAACAGAAATATTAACGGGTGCAGGGATTAGAGTCGATTGCTCCAATGTAGAGCCGGCACAGCACGCTGGACCAAATGGTTTGTTCCTGTGCTGAAATTTCTGTAATTCTATACTGTAGTCTGTATAAAGTACATTAGCGTTGCATCTTTCTATGTGCTGTAAATATAGGGTAATGACTCGTACACTGGTGCAGTTTATAAGAGTTTACGTAGGCCTGCGAGGACAAGGTGATGGGCGGGATAGGATAGGGGGCAGCAGAGTTTCGGATGAGCTGAAGTTTGCAGAGGGCGGCGGTCAGGAGGCCGGCCTGGAGAACAATGGAATAGTCAAGTCTGGAGGTGACGAAGGCGCAGATGAGGGTTTCAGCAACAGGTGGCGGAGGTGGGCAGTGTTACGGAGGTGGAAGTCGGTATTCTTTGTGACGGAATGGATATGGGGTCGGAAACTCAGCTCAGGGTCAAATAGGGCATCTAATTTCGAGTAGCTAGTGTTAAATTTGGCCAAATGGAACCGCTCCATTTCTTACCCCCCCCCCAACCAACCCAAAAGTGTGGTACTAAACTTTAGAGAACAGTAATGGATAAGTTCGATCTGTGCTGAGTGGGTTGGTGCCATTTGGGATGCTACAGTTGGCCTCTGGGTTAAAGTCACCTAGAGTACTTGCCCCAGTGATCCTTATTGGAAACTGTGTGTGTGTGTCAAGTGAGGACAGCATTGGGCTGAGCAGTGCTAGCCTGGCAGCACTTGCTCAGCTTCACGCATGAAGAAGGGTCACTTTAAAGACTTGGGAGGGCCCCTGATACCCATAGCACCGTTTCCTGCCAAGGAGTCGGGTATTGGCAGCTCCACTGAGGGAGACACTGAGCAGAAGCAACAGATTTATTTATTTGAGACCAGCATACTCTACACCAGACTGGGCAAGCAAGGAGACACAAGGCTATTGTTAGCACAGACATAGGGGGCTGAATGGCCGCCTTCTGTGCTGTAAGATTCTATATTCTTCAGCCACTGGGGCTCCTGCAGCTGGGAGCCATATTGACCTAAACCTGAACGATTTTTTTTTAAGACTGGTGGTGAGGAACACCTGTTTTTTCCATCGGTTCATCCCATCCATATCATTGGGCTAGTAAATGGCTGTATGTTTTGGTGATGATATCACCAAGCGCCAATGTCTCCGTTTACCTCCAGTGAGATCACTACACTGTACACACTAGCTGGCCAGAGTGTCCCGGACTGCCTTGCGTGTACTCGGAACGTTGGTTCCCACGGTATAGCGGATTACAGTATTAAATATACGAGTGTGGTTCTGGTAGCTTACTCTGCTGAGACCCAGATTATAAATGTGAAAGCAGCTACAAACGGGGGAAGGCATTGGGAGGTGGGGGAGCGAAATAGATGCAAATCAGACACTACTTAATCTTCACCCAATCTCGTACCTTACAATTAACATTGATTTCTGTTTGTCTTGCAGACTAAAGATCTAAAGGCCAGACTGGCAAACTCTGAAGGAAGTCTGAAACCAAATGCTAACTTGTCTCAGCTTGAATCTCGAATTAGGGAGCTGGAGGATCGCTTGCAGTCAGAGGAAAGGTACGAACAAAAAAAAGTAATGCCAGCCCCAGGGCCACTGTTCAGTGCTGAGGTAGGGTGAGCCCTGAATTCCCAATTGTAGTCATTTTACCAAGAAGCAACACACAGATTAGATACTTCCTTATGGCAAGAACAGAAGGGGAGAGTCAAGAAAGAACTTGCGTTTATATCACACTTTTCACATCTTCAGGACGTCCCAAAATGCTTTATAGTCAATTAATTACTTTTGAAGTGTAGTCACTGTTTTTATGTAAGTAAACATGGCAGGCAATTTGCGCACAGCAAGGTCCCACAGACAGCAATGAGATAATGACTGTTTTGGTGGTGTCATTTGAGAGATAAATGTTGGCCAGGATGCTGGGAAAGCGCCCCAGTTATTCTTCAAATAGTGTCGTAAGATCTTTAACACCCACCTGAGCAGGCAGTCATGGCCTCGGTTTAACGTCTCATCCAAAAGACGACACCTGTGACAATGCAGCACTCCCTCAGTGAAGTGTCAGCCTAGATTACGTGCTGAAGTCCTGGGCATTGAACCCATGACCTCTGACTTGGAGGCGAGAGTGCTACCACTGAGCCAAGCTGACGCTAATCATTCCCAAGAGACATTTGCTCCCTCTCCAGAGGACAGTTGGAAGCCGGTGACCCACTGTTGATGCATCGACCTGGCGACAGCAAGACAATCACACTCAAATGAAAACTAAAGGCACTGCCTGGTGTGATACAAACCCGTTTAGACGCGGAAGTCCCAGGTTCAATCCCCAGTCCGTAATGACTTAGCCGAATTCTGTAGGAGCTGCATGTTTGGCCCCAGTGACCCTGGGCTGTGGAAGAGGGAGAGGGAAATAAGCCTGCGTTCCTGCTCCTGATCGCTGTCCAGAGACTTATAGCTGGGAAGTGCGTGGGTGTGAATGTTGGGCTCGGTCTCAGCTGTGATGTACCCCCTCCCTAGTAGCCTGCTGACACTCCCCGTCAACGCACACAGATGAACAGCAGCCATTTGGAGCGATGCCAGAAGCTCCGTAGAAACAAACCCCGGTCAAAATCAGCATCGGGGAGAAGAAAATTGGGCAGGAGGGATTTTTGTTTTGGATGGAGACACCGCCTTGGTGTATTGAGCGTAGCTGTGTAGATTCTCTATGTGGCCACCACTTTTTGAGTCTGCGTTGACTGATGCTGACATCTGCCCCCCAACTATTTTCTGTTCTCAGCCAGTCCCAATGGAAAATTCAGTGTGGGTTGTCTCGGGCCTCAGATCTGGTTGGGAAAACATGTTACTCCCTTCAAATTGAATCTATTTGCCCTGCTTCACATGAACCTCCCTGTCTGTGTTCTTAAAAAAAACAAAACAGACTGCACACTAGTGTCTTTTTGTTCCTCCCTGTCATTACGTGAGACCTTGAGGCATCCATTGCTGCTGGAGAAAGAAAGCTGTGTAATTACTGCCTAAAGAACAAACAGGTAGTTTGTAGTGGTTTGTTGTTGTGAAACATGGTACTGTACCTCATCCTTGGCTCAGTGTTTAGCACATTCACCATTGCCTTCGAAAGTTGTGGGTTTGAGTTCATAATCTAGGCTGGCACTCCAGCACATCACTGAGAGACTGCTGTGTTGTGAAATGCCATCCTTCGGGATGAGACGTTAAACCGAAGCCCCATCTGCCTGTCCCGATGGTTCTGGTGAATGCTAAAAGATCCTGCAAAGAAGAACGGGGAGTCCCCCTGGTGTCCTGGTCAGCATTCCTCCAACCAGCAGCACCAAAAGTAGATTAACTGATCATTAATCAGATTGTTGTTTATGGGAACTTGCAGTGTGGGAAATGGCAGAAACATTTACATGTGAAGTGCTTTGGGACATTTCTGCTAGATGTGAGCATTTTATAAATACAAGCCTCACTTTTCTACACTGAAAACTATTTTTGAACTATTTAATTCAAACCTAATATTTGTATCAGGACTTGATCCTTTTCCCCTCTTGTTTTTTTTCCTCTCTCTTTCTTTCTCTTCCCGCTTACCCCCCCTCCCATTAACAGGGACCGAAGTGCACTGCAGGCATCTAACCGCAAGTTGGAGAGGAAAGTAAAGGAACTGACCATTCAGCTGGACGATGAGCGGCAGCAGGTGTCCGATGAGAAAGACCAGGTGTGGCTTTGTGAGGGAGGGAGACGGAAAAGTTTTTACCCGGAGTTAACCCTGCATGGCACCCTCCACCTGGGGTGGTAGTGGGGAGAGGTTGTGCTGGTTTATCAACTTGAAGTTCTGCACCACAGTGTACTCGGATATAGTTTCACGCCTGTGTGTCAGCTTGACTCAGTTGGTAGCACACTCACCTCTAGGTCTGAATTGTGTGGGTTCGAGCCAATGTTGGAGGCTCGAGTGTGTAATCTAGGCTTGCACTCCGGTGTGGATTAAACACTTAATCCACCAGTGTCGTCCAGACGAGATGTTAAACTGAGGTCCCAACTGCCTGTTCTGGTGATGTCGAGGATCCCATGGCATTATTCAAAGACAAGTCGGAAAATCTCCTGCTTTCCCTGCCAAGATAGCTCCCTAAACCAACACCACCAAAAGCATGTTAACCCATTACTCATCTCATTGGCACTGGTGGGACAGGGCTAACCCACAACGATTGCCACGTTTGCCAGCATAATAACCGCTGTTTCAAAAAGTTACGCCATAAAAGACGGCACACAAACGTAAGCATGGATTCCTCAAACTGGACTGTTCCAAACTGGGAAGTCCCATAGGAGGGCAGGCCGTGCCATGTTGCTTTTCTGGAACTCTTAGCCGTGAGTGGAAGCCCAGTAATAGGTCTGTCGTCATTCCTGTTGGGCAGGGAATGTTCAAGAAGCTGAGGGAGAGAGGAGGGAAGTGAACTAGTCATTGCTCAGAGTCTACAGTATAAAATCCTCATTACAGGGCGTGACTCCTTTATGATAGTTGGATATTGTAATATCCCATGTATTGGTAAATAAGAGATTTATATATAAATTCATTAATTTGCAATGAGGTGAATTGGAGGTATAGGGCGATTTTGGATGGTTTGGCGTCACACCTAATGTGCAAACCGCTCGGGCTATTATTGTGACAAATGTTCAGTTGTATTTTCGTAACAAGTATTAAAATTCATGAATGTTAGGCTTGTAAAAATAACTCATTTTACAGTAACTTCTGTTGCTTATCCCTCAAGTTGATTTTTTTTTTCTCTCTGTGTAGCTGACCTTGCGAGTGAAAGCACTGAAGCGACAAGTGGATGAAGCAGAGGAGGACATTGAGCGACTGGAAACAGCGAGGAAGAAAGGCCTGCGGGAGCTGGAAGAGCTGCACGAGGTCAACGAGCAGCTGCAGAATCGCATCAAGTCTTTGGAAAAGGACATCTGGTAAGAGAGCTTGTGGGCAGACTGAAACCCCATTCGGAGGGGGGAGCTTTATTAAACTGAGGACCACAGCCGGAAACAAATGGGAGAGAACGCAGAGTAAGTCGAGTGGTTACGGTGACGCGCAGCTTGGATTATAAAAGCCTGTAAATTTTTAGGAAGCCGGGAAGATTAAAGGAGCTGAGGAGTTCCCCACTTTTGAGGTGCTCAAAGATGAGGAGATGGGGATCATGACCGTGCGAGTCTCCATTTCAATCCACAGAGGACTGCAAACTTGAAGGTTGAGAGAGGAAAGTGCAGAGGTGCCCTTACCGTATTCGATGTGATAAAGACTAGACCCAGCGATGGGGAGAGAGCCTCTTTCATGAGCATTTCATGTACCGTGTAAGAGATGGGGAGGTTACAAGCAGTTGAGTGGTTCTTCGGTTATGAATGGTTGGCTTATGAATATCAGCAGAGCTATAAAATTATATTATTGCCATAAACTCGCCGCTAACAAGCGGGACGGGTTACACCCGAGCAGGGCCGGGACCAATGTCCTCGCGGGGGTGTTTGCTAGTGCTGTTGGGGAAGGTTTAAACTAGAGTGGCAGGGGGATGGGAACCTGAGCAGGGAGTCAGAAGGGAGCAAAGTTGAGAGCAGCAAGAGAGGTGAAGACCCAGGGGAAATTTACAACACAAATAGTACAAACAGTTGTTCAAGAACAAGTGAAAGGGAAAAGCGTAGAGCAGCAGAAAGTGTACTTTAGGCACTACAGATAAAGTGAAAACTAGAAGGCGTAAGGCGATTAACCCAGCATCAAAGCTGTAGGTCAGGCTAGGGTATGTGGCTCAACTAAGAGTTCTGTATACAAATGCACAGAGTATAAGGAATAAATTAAATGAACTACAGGTTCAAATTCAAATTGGTGGGTATGACATGATAGCTATTACTGAGACATGGCTGCAGGATGGTCAGGATTGGGAACTAAATATACCGGGTTATAAGGTCTACAGGAGAGATAGGGAAAATGGAAGAGGGGGAGGAGTAGCCTTAGGGATTAGAGATGAAATCACTTCAATGATAAAGGAGGAGATAACGAGAGTTAAGCAGCCAACAGAGACCTTATGGGTTGAATTGAGAAATAGGAAAGGATCTAAGACTATTGTGGGAGTTGTGTATCGGACCCCTGGCAGCAGCTCTGAAGTGCTAGATTGTATAAATGCAGAGATTAGACAAGCGTGTAGCAAATGCATAGTGGTCTTAATGGGGGACTTTAACCTTCACATAGATTGGGAAAAGCAGACTAGCAACTGTCAGAAAGGTAGTGAATTTCTTGTATGTCCGGGATAGTTTTCTACAGCAGTATGTCCGAGAGGCAACAAGGGGGCAAGCCATACTAGATTTAGTAATGAGTAATGAACCAGATTTAGTTAACAGCTTAAGTGTGCGTGAACATCTATCCAATAGCGATCATAACATGATCGAGTTCAATGTAGTGTTTGAAAGGGAAAAAAGTGAATCAGCTGCTAAGATTCTAGACTTGGGTAAGGCCAACTTCAATGGGATGAGACAGATACTGTCCACAGGAAACTGGGCAAATCAGTTACTGGGTAAAAGGACTGATGATCAGTGGGAAATGTTTAAAGAAACATTTAACGTGATACAGAATCGGTTTATACCCCTGAGGGGCAAGAACTCTACTTGCCAAAAAAAGCAGCCATGGACAACTAAAGAGGTAAGGGACAATGTAAGACATAAGGAAAGGGCATACAAAAAGGCAAAAAATGGCGCAGATCCTGGCAAATGGGAAAAATCAACAAAGGGTTACAAAACAGATAGTAAGAGCTACAAAAAGAGAGTATGAAAAGAAACTTGCAAGGGAGATCAAAACCAATATGAAGAACTTTTATAGTTAAATTAGGAAAAAGGGGGTAGTCAGGAGCAGTGTTGGCCCCTTAAAAACTGGAAGTGGGGATATTGTCATTGACAATGGGGAAATGGCGGACATGTTGAATGATTACTTTGCGTCAATATTTACAGTAGAAAGAGGATAGCATGCCGGAAATCCCAAGAAAACTAATATTGAATCGGACAGGGATTCGATAAAATTAACATAAGTAAAGCAACAGTAATGAAGAAAATAATAGCACTAAAGAGTGACAAATCCCCAGGACCCAGATGGTTTCCATCCCAGGGTTTTAAAGGAAGTAGGTGAGCACATTGCATATGCCCTAACTATAATCTTTCAAAGTTCTCTAGATTCAGGAACTGCCCCTCTAGATTGGAAATTGCACAGGAGAGAGAGGGAAACCAGGGAATTATAGACCAGTTAGCCTAACATCTGTTGTGGGGAAAATGCTGGAGTCTATAATTAAGGATAGGGTGACATTTCTACACACAAAGGGTGGTAGAAGTTTGGAACTCTCTTCCGCAAACGGCAATTGATACTAGCTCAATTGCTAAATTTAAATGTGAGATAGATAGCTATTTGGCAACCAAAGGTATTAAGGGATATGGGCCAAAGGCAGGTATATGGAGTTGGATCACAGATCAGCCATGATCTTATCAAATGGCAAAGCAGGCACGAGGGGCTGAATGGCCTACTCCTGTTCCTAAATGCCTGCTTGTCTTTATAGTAAGTAGTCTGTTTCAGCTCATGTGTGACTTGTTTACTGGAAGTGTAGTTAAGGAGTTTAATAGATGATTGTGTAGCACCTGGAGCTATCACATGTCTGGTACTACATCATATGAGCTTGTATTCCATCTGTGTTTTAACAACTGGTCACCAGATAAAACTTTGCATCAGATGCTGTAAATCATTTCAAGTACTAGGCAATAAAATCGTCCCAAGTTTTATTATATTCGAGGGATATAAACTTTATTGGCACTTTTTGTTGTATCTCACTTTTATTCTTTCTTTATTCCTCTAACGGGTTGCAGTTGGAACGGGAGGCCTGGTCCCAACCGATGCAGCTCCCTTGAGATCGAATGAATGTTGCCTGGCAGCAACTTGCCCTCTTTAAGATGGGTCCCAGGAAATCTCGAGCAGGGACTCATGACCCACCTTTTCTTCTCTCTCTTTCCTCTCTTTCCCCCCCCCCCCACCCCCCCCCCCTCAAAATCCTGGTTTACATGGTGCAGTCGCTCCCACTGGAACCTGGAGATTCACGATTCTCATTGCTAAAAGGGGAGCGACTTCAGCTGTGTGGTTTTACTTTTAAATTGATACTCTGAAGGGACATCGCCTGCCTAGGGTAACTAGGGATGAGCAATAAATCTGGCATTGCCAGATCCTGAGAATCTTTTTTTTTTCAAGAAGGGTTTAATTTTTCCCTGTAGGTAGCAGCTGATCTGTGCCTTCTGCAGCAGCACATCAGGCTGAAGCAGCAATACAGCTGCACCACCTGCAAGTGCCGTCATCTCCTCGTAATCGCAGTTTAAAGGAAAGTGCTGGGTGTTGTTTTTTTTCCCTCCCCCCAGCGTTGAATAAAGGAACGTTTGTCTCTCCAATATTACTCCCTGCTCTCCCGAAGACACTTGTCGCATGCTGGAGTACAGTTTCCACAGCTGCAAATAGCCTTCCAGCACCTCATCCAAGTGACCATTCTCCAGACATGAGTGTTGGCGGGCTATTTAACCGCAGAGGGCGTCACAATCCTGTCGCTCACAGCCCGCACACGTGCACTTTCCAGCAGGGGTCATTGGAGAATAAGAAAGGGTTCCTCGCCCCGTGTCTCCAGCTCAACGGAACTTTAGGTAGTTGTACCACCCTGGCAGAGATTATCTCACTTACCACAAACCAGGGATTGACCCTGTGACTTTCTGGTCTGTGCACCTAGTTACACAGTGACTTTATCAATGAGCTGTCATGGGTGTTATGAAGTATCTAGTGGGCTTTGAATTAAAATATGCCAGGGTCCCCTCAAGATGATGAGGGCTTGTTTATTTACTTTTACAATGGGTAGAAATTTCTATAATCTTTCCCAGTTTATGACTGGCTATGATACAGATCACCCATGATCTAATTGGAATGGCGGAACAGGCTCAAAGGGCTGAGCGGCCTTCTCCTATTGCTATGAAAAATAAATCAACTTGTCGCCCATTTCTAGTTTAAGAGCTGCCGTGGGGACACCGGCTCTTATTCCGGCACATCAAACAAAGTTTAAACTCTCTTCACCCCACCGCCTGTTTCTTTCCCCAGGCAGCTCCACTATAAACGAGAAGCAGACTGAGCCGGTGTAAGTTTTTGTTTTAAATCCGTTTCACGTGGATCCGTGCTGCGGCTCCTTGCACGAACTGACCCTCAAGCTTCCAACAATAGTGCTATTTGCGCCTCCATAGATCACTGCTCTGTCCACTGCTTTAAAAACTGTTAACAAGAATTTAGTAAGCTTACCTGGCTGCTGTCGGGTAACCGGTTACTGTTTGCTTGCCCTTTACTCTTTAAACTTGATAGAGATGCTTTCAAGTATGTGATTTCTCCTCATTTGCATGTCCCACTGAAACCAGAATGGTAATCTTTCTGTGCGTTAAGATTTTGGGGAAAGCACCCAATACGCATGAAATGTTAAATCGTTTGGTTTTGTAACTGGTTACGGCCAGACTAATGTGTTAACGGGATTAGTGAAAGCCCTGTGGCATGGCATTCACTTAATAGCATGTTGTTGTTATTTCAAAGAAACACGTCCAGCTACAAAATGAATTTTGACCGATGGTATTTCTAAATATAGTTAGTGATACTAGCACCGAAGACTAGCGGTCTCTGTTGAAACTTGCGTGCATCTAGGCAATTTGGTGTGTTGACTACTCCCATAACACAGGCAAGGGGACTTCATTTATGCTGCAGCTCGCTGAAGCCCATCTTTAAACATTTGACCTATTTAAAGCCTTATTGAAATATGTAACGTACATTTTCCCCTGTTTGACGCAGGACTTTCAAAAGGGAATTGGATAAATACTGGAGGAGGATAGCTCTTTCAAGGAGCAGCACAGGCACAATGGGCCAAATGGCCTCCTGTGCTGTATGATGGGACAAAAACACTACTTTTGTCCACTAATGCAGACTCTAGATGTTTGAACTGGAAAATATTCCACCCCCCCCCAGCACAAACTTGCTGCACGGAATTAATGTAATTTTAAAAGCTTTTAATGAGTATGGTGTTAAGCCACTGTTGGGTCCAGGAGTCCATTCAGAAGGAGAACTTGCATTCATACAGTGCCATTCACATACTCAGGACATCCCAAAGTGCTTCACAGTCAGTGACTTACTTACGAAATGCAGTCTCATGTCTTATAGGCAAATGCTGCAGCTAATTTGTACACAGCAAGATCCCACAAACGGCATTGAGATAAATGGCCAGTTAATCTGTTTTATATTGGTGGTATTGGTTGAGCGATAAATATTGTCCAGGAGCTCCCCTGCTCCTCTTTGAATAGTGTTCTCGAATCATCAACAGCCACTTTCGCAGGCAGACAGGGCCACAGTTTAATATCTCATCCGGAACACTGCACCTCCAACAGTGCAGCACACCCTCTGTACCGCACTGGGAGTGCCAGCCGAGATTATGTGCTGAAGTCCCTGGAGCGGGGCTTGAACCCACGACCTTCTGACTTGGAAGGTTTTTAGAATGTTCATATTAAATAGCATGGATAGACCTGGTATTTCTGAAGTACGAGTTCATTGGTTAAAAACAGTCCATTTGCAAGTGATGGGAAGAATTTAATGTGAAGAACATTCAACATTTGGAATGGGTGTGGGGTAGTGAAAGCCCAGTGTGATGATCTGACAGAGCTCAAGATATTTCCACCCCCCCAACCCCCATTAAGTTCAGGAAGGATATTTTGGCCTTGGAGGGGATGCAGCGCAGACCCGCCAGAATTATATCTGGGCTAAAGGGGTTAAATTACGAGGACAGGTTGCACAGACTAGGCTTATATTCCCTCGAGTGCAGAACATTAAGGGGTGATCTAATTGATATGTTTAAGATGATTAAAGGATTTGATAGGGTCGATAGAGAGAAACTATTTCCTCTGGTGGGGGGAGTCCAGAACAAGGGGGCAGAACCTTAAAATTAGAGCCAGGCCGTTCAGGGGTGATGTCAGGAAGCACTTCTTCACACAAAGGGGAGTGGAAATCTGGAACACTCTTTCCCCAAAAAAGCTGTTGAGGCTGGGGGGTCAATTGAAAATTTCAGTACTGAGATTTGATAGATTTTTGTTTGGCATGGAGATTAAGGGTTACGGAACCAAGGAGGGTAAAGGGAGTTGAGATACAGATCAGCCATGATCTAATTGAATGGCGGAACAGGCTAGAGGGGCTGAATGGCCTTCCCTACGTTCCCCAGATAGATGGCTCCGGTGCGCCGAATGACCTCCCGTCGCATCCTGTGAAAATGCCGTTGACCGTAACTGCCCTCCCACCTTTGTGTTCACTCCACAGGCGCAAGAACGCACGTACCAATGTGGGCCTACGGGACGACGACCTGAGCACGGATGACGAGTTCGACAGCGCGTACGACCCTTCTTCCATCACCTCGCTAATAACGGAAAGCCAGCTGCAGACGAGCTCCTGTTAGGCCGGCCGTTTTGGACAAGGGGCTTTCACCAGATCACTCTGCCCCTCTCTCTTTTAAGACTGGTCTGTGTAGAAAGAAATAACTTGTGTAAAACTGCATCCTTTGCTGATTTTCTTTCAACTCTCTATCTTTGTCAGTGGAAAGTCGGCATTTTTTTAAATGATGTGTATATACAAAGCTTGTATGGTGCCTATAGAAGCCACTTTTAGTCATACGATTTGCTATAATATATTTACTTATCATGACAGCTACTTTTGATAAGAATATTGCATTTTGTACAGTTTATATTGCAGTTTCTATCATTTCTATCCCACTGGGAGGTCAAGAAGGTCCAGCATTTAGTCGGCACTGTGTCACACCTAGAAAGCACCCCTAAATCGTATGGGAAAGTGACCTCTGCACCCATTTCCTCCCCTTTTCCCCCACCCCACAAAATGGCCATATTGAGATTGAAACGCTCCTTTTAGGGGAAAGCCAGATTGTGAGCTTGTGGTTATCTCTGGGCGTGATGAGGCCACATACAATGTGAGACCTGATTATTGACGTATCCCGTCCCTACATCACAACAGTGACTGCATTTCAAGATTGACTGTAAAGCGCTTTGGGACGTCTTGAGGTCATGAAAAGCGCTATGTAAATGCAAGCCTTCCTTTCTATGACTGTGTGTCACACATCTACTTGTTTGGGTCTATGCTGGCATGACTCAATCTTCTGCTCACTCGATCGGAGGCCAATTTTACAAATGTGCGTCTCGACTTCGAATTGGAAATTGAATGGGGTAAAGGAAATTGCATTTAGAAGAACATTTAGAATAGGGTGTCTTAGTTAAGAGATTAGATTAAAAATAGAATCTAAATACTGAAAATAGAGAAGGGGGAAGAAAGATGAGGTAAGCAACCATATTAATTTAAACATTTGTTCTAATAGTTTAGGATACATAATACAGATACTCATGATGCTAAAGTGAATTTATTACTGTAATATGTTTGTTTCAGCGTCGCAGTGCGAAAGCTGAATTTTTAATGAAGTGCAGGGACGTGAATTTCCCTGGACCTGTCAGCATTCAATGTTTAAGCAACTTTCTATTGCGTATAAGTGATAAATCCTCAACAGTGGCCGTTCCTAGCATTATGAAATGGGCAGTCTAATGTACAGTGCAGAGTCGGACCCATGTTTTGCCATCTCCACCCTCTTCCCAAACTGGAAGGGGAGGCGAGGATGCTCAAAACTGACTTTGAGGTTTGTCAGCTCAATCCCCGGTCTGTTGCAAAAGAGGGAAAACCAGCGAGGGCTCCCATTCCTGATCTCTATCCAGCTGGCAAATGTGCATGAGTAGTTGATGAGAAAGGATTGTATTAGTCAGTGCCTTCAGGAAGAAATTTTGTGGGTGGGGAGGGAGAGAATCTACTGATTTGAGATCCAGGAGCTTTTTGTGGGGTGTAAAGAGCCCATTTTACAAATCTGCAGACACGTTGATCTAAATCAGACAGATCAATGAATTAACACGGACTGTATTAAAATGGGGTGCTAAATCTGATTCCCCTATCGTTGTGGGAATCTCAGCCAGTTTTGCGTGTGAGTGGGGGGGTGGAGGGCAGGACAGTAGATATGTGTGAGCTGAGCCGAGCCAAATTCCCTTTCTCATCAGTAATTATCTGGTATCATGTGAGGTGACTTAAGCTCACTGGCAGAACACAGTGAAAGAAACTAAATTCAAAGGGTTTGATGCCTAGCAAAGAAATATTTTCAGCTAGTGTTGAAGGAATGTAAATGATGTAACTGTAAGTGGGACCATTTATTATCTGGTGACGTAGGTTGATGCTTGGTGTGACTGCCGGCACTTTGCTACCCTGCGTTCATGCTGACGAACATCACTCCGATGAGGGAGTGCCTTTCGAAACATTCAGAGCAGCTTTTCTAAGAATCCGGGCAGCAGAGCGGTGTGGAATCCGTCAAGTCCCGTGTAGGAGGTGTACATAGAACATATTACAACAGTAAAGAAATGGGTATTCTTCATGTGTGAACCTTGACAGTGGGGGTCGGTGTACTGTTGGCCAAATGCAGTGTCTAATCCTGTCCTCGCCCAGTGTCCATACATGTGCATTTCCACTAAGGGCTCGATAGCAATGCAGAGCAGGAAAGCTTACCATTTATTTCCCCCTCTTCCCACAGGCACTCCTGCCAATTGCAATACCCCTGTTATCGAACCATACGGCTCAGAAGGCGGCCATTCGGCCCCACATGCTTGTGCCGGCTCTTTGAAAGAGCTATCCAAGTAGTCCACTCGCCCTGCTCTTTCCTGATAGCATTTCAAATTTTTCCTTTTCAAGTGTTTACCCAATTCCCTTTTTGAATCTGCTTCCACCACCCTTTCAGGCAGTGCATTCCAGATCATAACTCGCTGTGTAATAGAATTCCTCCTCATCTCCCCTCTGGTTCTTTTGCCAATTATCTTAAGTCTTTGTCCACTGGCAACCGACCCTCCAGGCAGTGGAAACAGTTTCTCCTCATTCACTTTATCGAAACCGTTCATAATTTTGTACACCTCTAATAAACCTCCCCTTAACTTTCTCTGCTCTAAGGAGAACAACCTGTCTCTCCACATAACTGAAGTAATGTTGCCTCAACTGAGAGGAGCTAACCCAGCACAGGTTGAGAATAATTCCTGGGATATCCCCAATTAGGGCACTGGCTCTTGGATTTTCCGTACAGCTTGGCGAAGAGGGACTGAAATGTAGGTTGAGGCTTTTATGAATGTACTTTATTAATAGATACTATATTGTAAAACAGGATCGTTCCAAAGCATCACAGATGCCTTAGCTGTTTAATATTGAGTGTCCAGGAGAGCTATGCTGAAGCAGAGCCCTGCAATCTCTGGTGGAGACAAACAGTGAGAGCAGCTATGGTCAGTGTGCAGCCAGCCCCGACTGGACCAGTTGTGAACCCATGTTTTGTGCCGTTTCCAACAGTCGCTGCGATACTTTCAGGTATTTCAGGCAATGGGACAAGAGGACTCGGCGTGAGGGACAAATTTAGGACAGAGGTCAGCATACATTTATTTGCACAGGTTGTCAGTCAGCTATGGCTCAGTGGATAGCACTCACGTCTGTCAGGTTCAAGACTTACTCCAGGGACTTGAGCACATAATCCAGACTGATGGAAAAGACCCCATGGCACTATAGGAAGAAGAGCAGGGGAGTTCTCCCTGGTGCCCTGGTCAATATTTATCCCTCAAACAACATAGCTAAAAAACAGATTATCTGGTCATTATCACATTGCTGTTTGTGGGATCTTGCTGTGTGCAAATTGGCTGCCGCGTTTCCTACATTACAACAGTGACTGTACTTCAAAAAGTACTTAATTGGCTGAAAAGCACTTTGGCACATCCTGAGGTCATGAAAGGCGCTAGAGAAATGCAAGTCTTTTTCTTTAAGTGTGACTGAGGCCAGATACTGGACTCTTAAGAAACAACTAGACGCTGTAATGGGGTGACTGTAGGGTTGGGATGTTGGAATGATAAGAAATGGGCTCCTCCTTTATCCAAACCAATCTCGGATTCCCCGAAAAGACACAATCAGCGGCCACAGGTTTCACCTTCTTTGTATAGCAAGCATGGTACTGGTTGAGTGGGAGTATTGTGTGTCTGTCACTGAGACCACACCATCAAATAGTTAGAAAGAATTATGAGGTGCTGGCAGATCATAGGTATTTGTGTATGAGAGGCAGGATCAGAACTGTCAACTTGCCTGGAGTAGCTTACGTTATCCAGCTTCAGTGAGCTGCTTGTTCATGATGTCTTATTGTATAAATCATATTTGGCATGGTGCAAGTTTGAAAAGAAAATTCTTGCCACTGTTGCAAGACAAATGTTGGTGTCTGTGCCTGTAGTCAGCTGGCTCTATTTCCTCTTCTGTGTCTGTGCCTGTATCCAATTAGACCTGGATGACTGACTGTCCTCTCCTGTACGTGGGCAACACTGCTTGCATGTTACCTATATCTGTGTCTGTGCCTGTACCCAATCCAGCTCCATGTGTCTGATGGGGATCTCTTCAAGTCATGAAAATGGAATGAATGCTCGGTGTGGCCAGATCAGTCACAGATGCTCATAGCATTTTGTAACATAATTTGTACTTGGTGAACCTTCTACCTGATAAGTGAGTCGCAGACACTCCTGGTGTGTGTACGTACAGGAAGCAGGGGTCATCTGCAGTCAAATAGCTTGCCAACACTCGCTGTGAAGTCTAACACATGAACAATAGCCATTTGGGCCAGGGACTGAAGGATAGGTGCTGCCCTTGCTGAGGGGTCTTGATGCCCTCAGGAGAGATGGAGAAAATTGGAGGGAAAACCATTTTTTCTTCTGTCTGCTACTAACTAATGATTGTTACTTGGGGATGAGTTGTGGTGTACCATTTCTGCCCTTTTATTTTTGTGCCTTAGCTGGTGTGGAAACGTTACCAATTTTTTAATTCACTCTGAAGAATACCCACCCCCACAATGGGATGCAACAAGCATGGAAGCTAACGGTGGTTTGTGCGCATCGTGAGACTGGGCAACGTGTCGGGGTGTGGATCCACGGTACAAAAGAATGAAAGTTGAGGGGGGTGGGGGGCCTTCTGCCCTGTTCATCGCCGAGCTGAGTTGGGTTGGACTGGCACAGGAGCAGAACTGGGGGAGGGGGGGAGGGGGAGAGAGAGAGAGAAGAACCAAGACACATGGGTACTAGACGGAAAGCTTTTAAGATAGACACAAGATACTTTGTATACCTTATATAATGTGTTGTGTTTCTGGGCAGAAGTGACTTTTATAGATTTAACGTGATTGCTTTTTCCAAGGTTTTAAATTTATTTGAGAGTCCATGTAGTCTTCATCAAAGCAACAAGCTTGTTGGTTCCATTTGTTTGGGCTGACCATACTAATGGGACGTTTCGGTGAATTTTTTTGCTTGTGTGAGCAGATAACTGAAGTATGGAAATATTCTGTGGTGGTTCGTCACACTTCTGGCACTGACTCCAACTCGTAGATCAAGAAAAACTGCAAATCTGAAATAAATGCTGGAAATGTACAACAATTCTGTCAGCATCTGAAAGAGGAAGGATGGGTTAAAGCTTCAGCTATCATTCTGTTCTGCTAAAGGCTGTGCCCGCAGGATAACCTGTCTTTTCTCGATACAGGTGCTGACTGACCTGATGCGTATTTCCAGCATGTTCTGTGTATTTCAGATCTCCAAAACGTTCCTGTTTTTTTTTCTTTTTCTCTGCTAAAATCTCTTCTGTAGGAATCAGTTCTGTTGGGTTTTTTTTGGTGAATTTGTGCATTTTTCTCCCGTTTTTCCCGGTTAGGCTTTTTGTGGATGCAGCGATGATTCGCAGGAGTCCAGCGCTAAAATATTTTTCCAACTCCTCTCCTTGCCAAGAAAAGCTTCTTGTTTAGTGACAGCATGAAACAAATTTTCCAAAACAGGCTTTTTGACACTTGCGTGTTTATGGAATCATCACGCAGGTATTCAGCAGTCGTGTACATGCCATAAATAACAGATTCAGCAAATCTTGCGGCCGAGCCCCTAATAAGCGTTTCACTTTAATTGAAATTTCAGTACAGTGGGAGGCTGTGGGTCCACCTTGGTTCTGCTGGTGCCAGCTTTACAATGGAGCTATCTACTGCAATCCCATTTCCCAGCCCTCTCCAACCCTTGAATGTTCTTCTTTCTGTTTAACTTAAATGCCAGGACTTACTATGCTTAATTGGCAGCTTAAAGTAATGCATTTTGTATTGCACCATCCAAATCCTGGGTGCTTTTATATAAAAAGTAATTGTCTGATTTTTAAACTGTTCTTTTAAAAAAAAATATATATATATATAATTATATGAGCTTCATCCATCTGCGCTTAAAGAAATTCATTGTGTGAAGTGTTTGAGAAATTTTGAGTGATCAGGCGCTATATAAATGCATGTTTTTTTTTCTTCCCCCTTTTTCATTTGTTTAATGTGGGACTGAGCCGTACAGACCGGGAATGTCCTCAGTTCAATCCCCGGTCTGTGTTATCGGATTTCACTAAGGGATACTCAAGTTGGCCCTCTACATCCCCTGGTTGAGGGAAGGTCAAATCGGAGCAGTGGGGTGAAGACAGGTTTGGGCCTGCACGTGATGCTCGCCACAGCCAAATAGCCAGCCAGGTTCACCCTTGCAGAGTGACCATTAAAGTGTGCCTGGCATCTGTGAAACGGTACTCTTAAGATGAGTCAACACACTAGGGAGAGAAGTGGAGATAATGGGGGAGGTGGGGAAAATCTATACCTGTTGGGTGTATTGTACAGCAATTGATCGAAATGCTGTTCATCACTAAGCTCTTTTTAAGAAAACATTTGACTTGTTGCTGATTGTTTGCCCCCACGCAGTCCACAGTGTTTAATATGGAATTTGATTAAAGGGGTGTGCACTGTTGGGGCACCCAGTGTTACTGCCTAGTGTATTACGCCTGGTCTGAAGGCATGAAGTGCAGGCATGGTACAGTCCCATGACCTTTACCCCTCTCCTCCTCACCGTGTTGCCAGTAATGGTCCAGTACTGAGTGTAGTTGGACTTCCTGATTTTTCTTTTAGGTCTCCCCCTCCCTCAAACAGGTTAAAAAGTTCAGGTGATATTAACTGCGCTCAAATCCGTGCTTCCTCAAGTCAAAAATAAAACTACCTTTCCAATTGGAAAGTTTTGGGTTTAATGGGGTATGGCAGAAAGTCGTAGCAATGTGGACACCGGGGGGCCGAATCGGAGCGGGAATGACCTGTTCGGCAAAGGTGACACAAATCCTATCGGTGGATGCCTGGAATCTTTCTATCATACGACCTCATTTCAGCTTGCAGGACACCGATTATGTTTTGAGTTTAAAGAGGTCGCACTCTAGTTTTAGAATTCATTCTTCGGAGGGGTGGGGGAGGTGTAATTATTAGGTTTAGACCCTAAAAATCAGAAGCCTTATTTTTATAGTTAGGAATTGCTGAGGCAGAGCCCCCTGTGAATTTATACTTGCCATGTGCAGCCCGGTTTGCTACCTGAGAACAAATAATTATCAATGGAAGTCCGAGAGGGAGTGAAATCACCCACATCTGAGCTATAACATCACTTGCTGTAAGTATACTATGTATATATTAAGTGTAAATAAATATACTTGTTCTGTTTCGAAGTATCTCAAAATCTTCCTCTTGCCAAAACCCTCTTTATATACATTTTATGAATCTAAAATCAAGTCAAGTAATTGTTTGAGTTAATATTAACTAAAGAGATATATACAGAATCTATATAGAGATTTATATACATATTATCTGTATAGAGGAGTGTACTGATTACCTATCGATCAATCAAGATTTGTAGCGATCAATTTTTTTCCTAAGTTGTGTAGCAACTTTTTAAACCTATTTTTTCACATTTTATATTTTTGTATATATGTTTGAAATCCAAAAGTTTAATTTGTGTGTAGGGAAATTAATAAATTTGCTTAAGATATTTACTTGCAAATTGTTTGCTGTTATATTATTTAAATTCAGTAAAATGTATTTGTGGCAGCTTGCCTCGGTTTGGTAGCCTGATTGAGAAGCCCCACTTGATACTTCAGTGCCGTACTGAGGGAGTGCTGCTTTGTTGGAGGTGCCGTCCTTTGCCATCTGCCTGATCAGATGGATGTAAAAAGATCGAAGAAGAGCTGGAAGTTCTCCCGGTGTCCTGGCCAACATTTTTCCCTCAACCAGTGCCATTAAAGAAAATTAGCTGGTGGATGATCACATCGCCAGGTTTGCCGACAAAAGTAATTCTTGCAAAGTGCTTTCGTAAATTTCAATGACATAAGGTGTTATGTAAATGCAGGAGTAATGAGGACCAGGAGGTTCTCTGGTTATCCCTGCCCTGTGCTGTATTTAATCTCAACTTCGGCTGGGGGGAGGGAAGGTTGGGCACGACAATTGCCCCTGCACTAGGGAGGGAAAACCTGCATGGTGGCAATATAGCGGTGAGTCTTGGCTGTGATGCCTCCTCCAGTTGAATAGCCTGCTCACGCAAGAGGTACCACAGGACGGCCGGGGAGGACAAAACGGGACAAAGAGGCTTCCTTAGGCAGCCGGCTAGCCCAGAGCAGCGTTACACCCCAGGCAGCGCAGGAAGAAATCTGTCGCATGGAAAGCGTCCATCTCACTGGAGAGAGAACAAACTTGTGGGTTCTCGTCCCACTCCAGAGATCTGTTTTAGTGATGTTGGTTGAGGGATAAATATTGGAGAGGACACCAGGGAGAACTCCCCTCCTCTTCTTCCAGTAGTGCCATGGGATCTTTTGCGTCTACCCGAGAGACTTGAACACATAATCTAGGCTGATACTCCCAGTGCAGTACTGAGGGAGTGATGCACTGTCTGAGGTGCCATCTTTCAGATGAGACCTTAAACCGAGGCCCCGTCTGCCCCCCTCAGGTGGACGTAAAAGATCCCATGGCACTATAGACACTACAGATAAAGTGAAAACTAGAAGGCGTAAGGCGATTTAACCCAGCATCAAAGCTGAAGGTCAGGCTAGGGTGTGTGGCCCAACTAAGAGTTCTGTATACAAATGCACAGAGTATAAGGAATAAATTAAATGAACTACAGGTTCAAATTCAAATTGGAGGGTATGACATGATAGCTATTACTGAGACATGGCTGCAGGATGATCAGGATTGGGAACTAAATATACCGGGTTATAAGGTCTACAGGAGAGATAGGGAAAATGGAAGAGGGGGAGGAGTATCCTTGGGGATTAGAGATGAAATCACTTCAATGATAAAGGAGGATATAACGAGAGGTAAGCAGCCAACAGAGACCTTATGGGTTGAATTGAGAAATAGGAAAGGATCTAAGACTATTGTGGGAGTTGTGTATCGGACCCCTGGCAACAGCTCTGAAGTGCTAGATTGTATAAATGCAGAGATTAGACAAGCGTGTAGCAAATGCATAGTGGTCTTAATGGGGGACTTTAACCTACACAATGGGAAAAGCAGACTAGCAACAGTCAGAAAGGTAGTGAATTTCTTGAGTGTGTCTGGGATAGTTTTCTACAGCAGTATGTCCGAGAGGCAACAAGGGGGCAAGCCATACTAGATTTAGTAATCAGTAATGAACCAGATTTAGTTAACGGCTTAACTGTGCGTGAACATCTATCCAATAGCGATCATAACATGATCGAGTTCAAAGGGAAAAAAGTGAATCAGCTGCTAAGATTCTAGACTTGGGTAAGGCCGACTTCAATGGGATGAGACAGATACTGTCCACAGGAAACTGGGCAAATCTGTTAATGGGTAAAACAACTGATGATCAGTGGGAAATGTTTAAAGAAACATTTAACGTGATACAGAATCGGTTTATACCCCTGAGGGGCAAGAACTCTACTTGCCAAAAAAAGCAGCCATGGACAACTAAAGAGGTAAGGGACGGTATAAGACATAAGGAAAGGGCATACAAAAAGGCAAAAAATGGCGTAGATCCTGGCGAATGGGAAAAATCAACAAAGGGACACAAAACAAATAGTAAGAGCTACAAAAAGAGAGTATGAAAAGAAACTTGCAAGGGAGATCAAAACCAATACAAAGAACTTTTATAGTTAAATTAGGAAAAAGAGGGTGGTCAGGAGCAGTGTTGGCCCCTTAAACTGAAAGTGGGGATATTGTCATTGACAATGGGGAAATGGCGGACATGTTGAACGATTACTTTGCGTCAATATTTACAGTAGAAAGAGGATAGCATGCCGGAAATCCCAAGAAAACTAATATTGAATCGGACAGGGATTCGATAAAATTAACATAAGTAAAGCAACAGTAATGAAGAAAATAATAGCACTAAAGAGTGACAAATCCCCAGGACCCAGATGGTTTCCATCCCAGGGTTTTAAAGGAAGTAGGTGAGCACATTGCAGATGCCCAAACTATAACCTTTCAAAGTTCTCTAGATTCAGGAACTGCCCCTCCAGATTGGAAAATTGCACATGTCACTCTGCTTTTTAAGAAAGGAGAGAGGGGGAAACCAGGGAATTATAGACCAGTTAGCCTAACATCTGTTATGGGGAAAATGTTGGAGTCTCTAAGGATAGGGTGACTAAACACCTCGAATTTTCAGTTAATCAGAGAGCCAGCATGGATTTGTGAAAGGTAGGTCGTGCCTGACAAACCTGATTGAATTTTTTGAAGAGGTGACTAAAGTAGTGGACGGGGGAAATGTCAATGGATGTTATTTATATGGACTTCCAGAAGGCATTTGATAAGGTCCCACATAAGAGACTGTTAGCTAAGATAGAAGCCCATGGAATCGAGGGAAAAGTACGGACTTAGGAAGTTGGCTGAGCGAAAGGCGACAGAGAGTAGGGATAATGGGTAGGTACTCACATTGGCAGGATGTGACTAGTGGAGTCCCGCAGGGATCTGTCTTGGGGCCTCAATTATTCACTATTTATTAACGACTTAGATGAGGGCATAGAAAGTCTCATCTAATTTACCCATGACACAAAGATTGGTGGCATTGTAAGCAGTGTAGATGAAAATATAAAATTACAAAGTGATATTGATAGATTAGGTGAATGGGCAAAACTGTGGCAAATGGAATTCAATGTAGACAAATGTGAGGTCATCCACTTTGGATCAAAAAAGGATAGAACATGGTACTTTCTAAATGGTAAAAAGTTTAAAAACAGTGGATATCCAAAGGGGCCTAGGGGTTCAAGTACATAGATCATTGAAGTGTCATGAACAGGTGCAGAAAATAATCAATAAGGCTAATGGAATGCTGGCCTTTATATCGAGACGACTGGAATACAAGGGGGCAGAAGTTATGCTGCAGCTATACAAAACCATGGTGAGACCGCACCTGGAGTACTGTGAGCAGTTCTGGGCACCGCACCTTCGGAAGGACATATTGGCCTTGGAGGGAGTGCAGCGTAGGTTTACTAGAATGATACCTGGACTTCAAGGGTTAAGTTACGAGGAGAGATTACACAAATTGGGGTTGTATTCTCTGGAGTTTCGAAGGTTAAGGAGTGATCTGATCGAAGTTTATAAGATATTAAGGGGAACAGATAGGGTGGATAGAGAGAAACTATTTCCACTGGTTGGGGATTTTAGGAGTAGGGGGCACAGTCCAAAAATTAGAGCCAGACCTTTCAGGAGCGAGATTAGAAAACATTTCTACGCACAAAGGGTGGTAGAAGTTTGGAACTCTCTTCCACAAACGGCAATTGATACTAGCTCAATTGCTAAATTTAAATGTGTGATAGATAGCTTTTTGTCAACCAAAGGTATTAAGGGATATGGGCCAAAGGCAGGTATATGGAGTTAGATCACAGATCAGCCATGATCTTATCAAATGGCGGAGCAGGCACGAGGGGCTGAATGGCCGACTCCTGTTCCTATATCCCTATGTTCCTATTTCAAAGAGGAGCAGGGAGTTCTCCCCGGTGTTCCGGACAATAATTATCCCTCAACCAACATCACTAAAACAGATTATCTGGTCATTAATCTCTTTAAAAACCTACCTCTTTGACCAAGCTTTCGGTCACCTGTCCTGATATCTCCTAATGCGGCTTGGTGTCACATTTTGTTTGATAATCGCTCCTTAGGACATTTTACTACGTTAACTTGCATTTATACGGGACCTCCCTGCGTGCAAAATTGGTTGCTGCGATTCACGACATTACAACACTTGAAAAGTACTTAATTGGCTGTAATGTGCTTTGGGTTTTGAGATCGTGAAAGGCGCTGTATAATTGCAAGTCTTTTTTCTTATCCTGTGATCGCGTGATTGTTGGGTTATTATAGAGCAGTGCCCGATCCCCTCCTCACTGTCATCAGGAACAAGGAGCCCTGACTGATGTTTCTTCTTCCCTGGCCTGGGGGTGTTGCGGGTAATTGTAGCATGCCTTACTGCGGCCCAAGGGTCATATCGGAACAGGGGTACGCCTTCTCGCCCCTCGAGCCTGTTCTGCCATTCAATTCGGTCGTAGGGGATCTGTATCTTAACTCCATCTACCCGCCTTGGTTCCGTCACCCTAAATACCCTTGCCTAACAAAAATCGATCAATCTCAGTTTTGAAATTTTCAATTCAGGGTGGGGACTAAACCTGAGACTTTATTGTCGACACGTGATTCGGACGAGTGTGAGAAAATAGACTTTTGTGGGAATGTCCTAAGTGATTTTTGTTTGGTTTCTCTACGGGTTTTGAGCAGCTAATTTAGGCTAGCGAGGAGAAAGGGGAGGGATGATATGAAATGGAAATACACACACCCAAAGCTAACACAATAGCACGTGTGTGTGTAAACAGACACACACCCCTCTCATGCTCGATGACAACTACTTGTACTAATGTAGCACCTGAAACGTAGCAAAATATTCCATGGGGTTGCACACAGACTGGAACAGAGCAGCAGTGGAAGTTTCAGTGCAGGTGACTGAACGCCTGTTCAGAGGTGGATTTTTGGGAAGGGAGATCGGTAGCAAGGTGGTTGGGTTTATCTTGAACGTGTTGTCACCGCCCCAATCCGTGCCCATCTCTCCCCGCAACTCCATCTTTTGAATCTCTCCGACCAGGTTTCCGCCTCTGCCGTAGCCCTAATCAAAAAGACACCCTCTGTGGCTGTGAACACGACGCACTGTCAAGCCTCGACCTCTTTTCAGCCTTTGACACAGTCAACCACACCTTCCTCCTCCAACGCCTCTCTGCCCTCGTCCAGCTCAATGGGACTACCCTCTCTTGGTTCCACTCTTACCCATCCAATCGTAGCCAGAGAATCTCCAGCATTGGCTTTTCTTCCTGAACGGAGAGAAAATTATAATGATTTTTTTTTTTATTCGTTCACTGGATGTGGGCGTCGCTGGTGAGGCCGGCATTTATTGCCCATCCCTAATTGCCCTTGAGAAGGTGGTGGTGAGCCGCTTTCTTGAACCGCTGCAGTCCGTGTGGTGACGGTTCTCCCACAGTGCTGTTAGGAAGGGAGTTCCAGGATTTTGACCCAGCGACGATGAAGGAACGGCGATATATTTCCAAGTCGGGATGGTGTGTGACTTGGAGGGGAACGTGCAGGTGGTGGTGTTCCCATGTGCCTGCTGCTCTTGTCCTTCTAGGTGATAGAGGTCGCGGGTTTGGGAGGTGCTGTCGAAGAAGCCTTGGCGAGTTGCTGCAGTGCATCCTGTGGATGGTACACACTGCAGCCACAGTGCGCCGGTGGTGAAGGGAGTGAATGTTTAGGGTGATGGATGGGGTGCCAATCAAGCGGGCTGCTTTATCTTGGATGGTGTCGAGCTTCTTGAGTGTTGTTGGAGCTGCACTCATCCAGGCAAGTGGAGAGTATTCCATCACACTCCTGACTTGTGCCTTGTAGATGGTGGAAAGGCTTTGGGGAGTCAGGAGGTGAGTCACTCGCCGCAGAACACCCAGCCTCTGACCTGCTCTCGTAGCCACAGTATTTATATGGCTGGTCCAGTTCAGTTTCTGGTCAATGGTGACCCCCAGGATGTTGCTGGTGGGGGATTCGGCGATGGTAATGCCGTTGAATGTCAAGGGGAGGTGGTTAGACTTTCTCTTGTTGGAGATGGTCATTGCCTGGCACTTATCTGGCGCGAATGTTACTTGCCACTTATGAGCCCAAGCCTGCATGCAGACTCGGACTGCTTCATTATCTGAGGGGTTGCGAATGGAACTGAACACTGTGCAGTCATCAGCGAACATCCCCATTTCTGACCTTATGATGGAGGGAAGGTCATTGATGAAGCAGCTGAAGATGGTTGGGCCTAGGACACTGCCCTGAGGAACTCCTGCAGCAATGTCCTGGGGCTGAGATGATTGGCCTCCAACAACCACTACCATCTTCCTTTGTGCTAGGTATGACTCCAGGATTTAAACCTGTTTTCCCTGTAAATAAAACCCCAACACGTTTGGTCGGCCGCCTAATCACTGCGTCCGCAAAGAACAAGAACTTTCACAGTCTCAAGTTTCATTCCTTTGTTATGCTCTCTGATATTCCAACGCTCCACTGGCCGACCTTCCACCCTCCATAAACTTCAGCTCGTCCAAAACTCTGCCGCCCACATCCTAACTCGCACCAAGTGAAGAAGGCAGCTCACCACCACCTTCTCGAGGGCAATTAGGGATGGGCAATAAATGCCGGCCTCGCCAGCGACGCCCACATCCCAAGAACGAATTTTTAAAAAAGGTCCCATTCACCAATCACCCCCTGCGCTCGCTGACCTACATTGGCTCCCGGTCCGGCAACACCTCGATTTTAAAATTCTCATCCTCATGTTCAAATCCCTCCATGGCCTCGCCCCCCGCCTATATCCGTTACTTCCTACAACTCTCCAAGATCTCTGCGCTCCTCCAATTCTGGCCTCTCGCGCATTCCCCAAATTTCCTTCGCCCCAGCATTGGCCGTGCCTTCAGCCGTCTAGGTCCGAAGCTCTGGAATTCCTTCCTGAAACCCCTCTACCTCTCCTCCTCCTTTAAGACGCTCCTTAAAACCGACCTCTTTGACCCAGCCTTTGGTCACCTGTCCTAATATCTCCTTATGTGGCTCGGAGCCAAATTTTGTCTGATTATGCTCCTGTGAAGCGCCTTGGGACATTTTTCTATATAAATGCAAGTTGTTGTGGTTTGGGTGGAGTTGATGGGGGCGGGGGGGTGGTGGGTAGGTGGTGAACCTCGCAATCTTCATGCTTTCAGCCAAGTCCCAACTTAATGAGGCATTAGCAAAGAAAGAGGGTAGGGAGACATGATATCAGCAGGGTGTGACTTTCAGGTCCTGCGGGTGTTGTGTTCGTCTCTTGATGTGAAAAGAAACACCACGCAATCTGAAAGTAACACCTCTCGAGTCTGGTCTTTGAAAGAAAACCTTTTCTTAATAAACTGGTTTCCTAGACACTAAGATTACCGTTGCGCTGATTGGGAATTATGTTCCACACTGCGTCATTGTTCCATACACCCTTGGGTTTAATTTTTCTTCTCGAGCTTTGTTTTCTTCCCTTCCTCTGTCCTGTAACTCCATCACGTAGGAACCAGGAGAAGACCATTCAGCCCCTCGTGCCTGTCCCTGCCGATGGCCGATCCGTATCTGACTGGGGCAGAGCTCCAGGGGAGCCCGGTGCCCTCTGCTAACCCTGCCCAGGTGGCCAGTATTTACACGGGAGCCTCAACAGTGAGAGTATCGCAGGCGTGCCCAAATGCTGTCCTCGTCCACATGCATGTTGGGACGTTGCCTGAGCTGGAAGGTGTCAGCCGTGGCTCAGTTGGTAGCACTCCTGAATCAGAAGGCTGCGAGTTCAAGCCCCGCTCCAGAGACTTGAGCACAAAATCCAGGCTGATACTCCCAGTGTCTTTCGGGATAAGACGTTAAACCGAGGCCCCGTCTGCCCTCTCAGGTGGACGTAAAAGATCCCACAGCCACTATTTCGAAGAAGAGCGGGGAGTTCTCCCCGGTGTCCTGGGCCAATATTTAACCCTCAACCAACCGCTAAAAAACAGATTATCTGGTCGTTATCACATTGCTGTTTGTGGGATCGTGCTGTGTGCAAATTGGCTGCCGCGTTTCCTACATTACAACAGTGACTACACTGCAAAAAATACTCGATTGTGTGTAAAGCGCTTTGGGACGTCCTGAGATCATGAAAGGCGCTCTCTAAATGCAAGTCTTTTTTCCGATCCCCATCTCAGAGGGCACTGAGGCCAATTTTATTGCTGCTGCAACTTATCCTGGCTGATATCAGCCAGCTCCGTTTAAGGACATACACAGTTAAAGGGGACAATGGAAATGTGGAACGACCTGGGAATGGGAAAGGAATTAGAAAAGCTGTGGGAACCTAGTGAGCTGTAATTGGGCGCTTATCTTCTTAAGACTAGGTTCGGAAGACAATCTTACAAAATATTTGCGGCAATTTAATTATATAAAAGCACTACTGGGTGATTGCCAGACCACATCACAAAGAATGGCTTGTATTTATCTAGTATCTTATCACATTTCTCAAACGTCTCAAATTGCCGTGCATAAAATCGACTGCTTTGAGATGCAGCGACTGTTGTTACACAGGCAAACTTGGATACCGTTTTGCACACTGCAAAATCCCACAACAACTTGCATTTATATAGCGCCTTTAAACATAGTAAAACGTCTCTCTGTGCATAAATCAGACCAAATATGACAGCGAGCCACATGAGATATTAGGACAGGTGACCAAAAGCTTGGTCAAAGAGGTAGGTTTTAAGGAGCGTCTTAAAGGAGGGGAGAGTGGCCGAGAGATTATGGGAGGGAATTCCAGAGCTTAGGGCCTAGGCAGCCGAAGACACGGTCTCCAATGGTGGGGGCGAAGGGAATAGAGGATGCACACGAGGCCAGAATTGGAGGAACGCAGAGTTCTCTGAGGGATCTCAGGCTGGAGGAGGTTACAGAGATAGGGAGGGGCGAGACCATGGCGTGCTTTGAAAACTAGGGTGACTATTTTAAACTTGAGGCATTGCCGGACCAATGTAGGTCAGTGAGCACAGGGGTGATGGGTGAACGGGACTTAGTGCGAGTTAGGATACGGGCAGCAGAGTTTTGGATCAGCTCAAGCTTAGGGAGGGTGGAAGATGGGAGGCCGGCCAGGAGAGCATTGGAATAGTCGACACAAACAGCAGCGAGGTGAATCTGTTTTGGGTGATGTTGGTTGAGGGAGGAATGTTGGCCGAGACACTGGGAGAGCAACCCTCCTCTTCAAGCAGTGCCTCGCTGAATGGCTTAACGTCTCGTGTGGGGAAAAGCAATACAGCGCTCCCTCAGTAGTGCATATAGGCTCAAGTCCTGGAGTGGTGCATGAACCCACGACCTTCTGACTCAGAATCGAGAGTTCCAAAGCTTCAGGACAAGTGGACGTCGGTTCAAGGTGGTAAAAGGTAAATTCAGGAAGTGTCTCTCACACACAGCGATTAACCCGACTTGCATATGCGACGATAAACCGAGGCCCCGTCTGCCCCCCTTCGGGTGGACGCAAAACACCCCATGGCTACTATTCAAAGAAGAGCAGGGAAGTTCTTCTGATCAAAAGAACATCATTGGCTGTAAAGCGTTTTGAGACTTCCTGCGGTGGTGAAAGGCGCTGTATAAATGCAAGTCTTCCTTCGTTCTTACCGGTCTCTGGGTTGAATAGTGGAGGGAAATCTCTGCAGTCGTTCCAGAGACTGTGACTGGGTGGATTGTAGATTTCTATGGATAGGTAAACAGGGTCTCCTCTCTCGTGTACTTATCCTTTGTGACTTGCAGAACTAAGGTACTCGGTGTACGTGAAGAGGCAGGATGCCTCAAATTTAAACTTCTCATCCTTATGTTCAAATCGCTCCGTGGCCTCACCCCCATCCCCCCCACCCAAATCTCTCTAACCTCCTCCAGCCCTACAAACCTCTGAGGACTCTGCGTTCCTCCAATTCTGGTCTCTCGTGCATCCTCCATTCCCTTCGCCCCACCATTGGCAGCCGTGCTTTCAGCTCAGTCGGCTCGGGAATTCCCTCCCTAAACCTCTCCGCCTCTCTTCCCCTCCTTTTAAGGCTCTCCTTAAAATCCACCAGTCCTAATGCCTCCCTGTGTGGCTCGGTGTCAAATTTTGTCTTGATTACGCTCCTGTGAATCGCCTTGGGAAAATAAGGACGCTGTATAAATTGCAAGTTGTTGCTGTTAACTGTCTAATGTGGTCCAGCATCATTTCTCTGCGTCCACTTGTCATTGCGCAAGGCGTCTGTCCTTGTCTCAGTTGCCTCTGCTTGGAACCTCTCCTTACACCAAGTATGTAAATACAGTAGTAAAGCTTGAACTGCACACATCCCCACAGATGACGGCTCACCAACGCCCCAATAAACAAATCACATGCAAATAAAAGATCTGCCCATCCCTTCCTATTCTTAGAATTCGGCCATTCTGCGGCTGGGACAAATGATTTGACCTAAAGTGAGTGTCAGAGATAAATTCAGTTGCTAACATTCTTGCCTCCGAGTCAAAGAATGAAAAAAATCTTGCATTTATACAGCGCCTTTCAAGACCTCAGGACATCTTAAAGTGCTTCACAGCCAATTAAGTACTTTTGAAATGTAGTCACTGCTGTAATGTAGGAATTGAGGCAGCCATTTTGTGCACAGCAAGTTCCCACAAACAGCAATGAGATAAATCACCAGATAATTTTCTTTTGGTGTTGGAATATTGGGCCAGGACAGTGGGGAGAACTCCCCCTGCTCTTCTTCGAAATCGTGTCGTGGGATCTTTTACCTCCACCCAGGGGGCAGACAGGACCTCAGTTTAACGTCTCATCTGAAAGACGGCACCTCCGACAGTGCAGCGCTCCCTCAGAACTGCACTGGAAGTGTCGGCCCGGATTATGTGCTCAGGTCTCTGGAGTGGGGCTCGAACCCACAACCTCCTGACGAGAGTGCTACCAACTGAACCGTGGCTGACAATTTAGTAGAAAGGTTGTAGGTTCAAGCATGTAATCTGGGCTGGCAAACCAAGTCCCTGCCTACATATACTTCCTCCTCACCAGACTCATCGCACCAACCCTGTAGTACTCGTCACCTCCCTCTCTCTCCTACAATCCGAGTTTTTTTTTTCCCCCCCCTCTTTCTCTCGCTATCCCTTACATTCCAAGAGAAGTCTGAACCTTCACCACAACACCCCTGGCACACACAACCTTTAGTTAATGTCAAGGTGACGTAGCGATAAGGTGGCAAATGCTTTCAGGTACAGTTGTTATTGTCTCCACTGATAGCATTGAAGGCAGGGAGATTCACATTTCTTACTTGCGTTTCACCCAATCAATCTAACCCTTGTTTCTTTTTGAAAATTCAGCCTGCTCACACGCAATTGAGTACACCTGGACGAGGAAGTCGCTGGGAAACTGGAATTTGACCAATCACAAGCAGTATCCACGCCCGCTGATCTGACAAGTTTGTGGTTACGGCTGTGTTTTTTTTATAATGTTTTGTTAATGATTATATCCTGCATATAGTCTGAACTTTGTCTAATACAAACACAAGCTCTATCCAAGGCTTTTAACTCCTTTTGAGAGCCAAGATTATGTGCTCAAGTCTCTTGAACCCACAACCTTCTGACTCGGAGGCCAGTGTGCTACCCACTGAGCCACGGCTGATGTAAATGCAAGTCTGTCTTTCTTAATGATCCTACTATGTGGTCAGTTCGCCTCGAAACTTTCCTCCCTTGTTTCTCCAAAGCTCCAGATACTTCAACCAACACACCCTTCCCCCTCACTGTGTTGAAATCCCATCGTCTCCTACTCTATCTAGTCCTTTACCGGGACCTCAAACCTGCGGAATTCCTCACCTTCCCTTCCTCCTACAATCTGTCGGCTTTTAAAACCGATGCTTGTATCACTATTTTCTGATTCATAGAATCATATAGCCATTCGGCCCATCTTGCCTGTACCGGCTCTTTTGAAAGAGCTATCCAATTAGTCCCACTCCCCCCCCCCACCCCTGCTCTTTCCCCGTAGCCCTGAAAATTTCTCCTTTTCAAGTATTTATCCAATTCCCTTTTGAAAGTTATTATTGAATCTGCTTCCAGATCAGAACAACTCGCTGCGTTAAAAAAAAATTCTCCTCATCTCCCTCCTGGCTTTTTTGCCAATTAGCTTAAATCACTGCCCTCTGGTTACCAACCCTCCCACCAGTGGAAACACTTTCTCCCAATCTACTCGATCAAAACCCTTCATAATTTTGAACACCTCCATTAAATCTCCCCTTAACCTTCTCTGCTCCAAGGAGAACAACCCCAGCTTCTCCAGTCTCTCCACGTAACTGAAGTCCCTCATCCCTGGTACCATTCTGGTAAATCTCCTCTGCACCCTCTCCAAGGCCTTGACATCCTTCCTAAAGTGCGGTGCCCAGAATTGGACACAATTCTCCAGCTGGGGCCAAACCAGTGTTTTATAAAGGTTTGATGTAACTTCCTTGCTTTTGTACTTTATGCCTTTATTTATAAAGCCCAGGATCCCATATGCTTTTTTGAACAGCCTTCTCAACTTGTCCTGCCACCTTCAAAGATTTTTGTATGTGAACCCCCAGGTGTCTGTTCCTGCACCCCCTTTAAAATTGTACCATTTAGTTTAATTTATTCCTTCCTGATTCGCCTTGTCTTCTCCCTTACTTTTTATCCCAACCTTGCTGATGTCTGGCGGTGTCGAGCCTTTACCTTCAAGTGCCCTCCATGGCCTCGCCTTCCTATTTCTGTAACCTCCTCCAGCCCCACAACCCTCAGATCTTTGCGCTGTCCAATTCTGGCCTCTTGTGCATCCCCGATTTTCATCGCTCCACCATTGCCGGCCGAGCCTTCAGCAGCCTACGCCCTAAGCTCTGGAATTCCCTCCCTAAACCTCTCCTCTGCTCCTTAAAACCCTCCTGTTTGACCAAGCTTTTGGTCACCTGCCCTAATACCTCCTTGTGTGGCTCGGTGTCAAATTTCGATTGATAATCGCTCCTGTGAAGCACCTTGGGACCTTTACTACGTTAAAGGCACTTTATAAATGCAAGTTGTTGCTGACTGTGAATGTGGGTAGGTTATTCTGTCACAGGGAGCCGAGCCTGACTTTGTCCTCACCCGATATTCGAGCACACACCTAACGGGGGCCGTGCTGAATAGTTAGGATGCCGAAACCGACCACAGTGCCCGACTGAGAACAAACTGAGCACAGACCAGGGGGTCTGAACCTGGGACCTTCCTGGTTTACGTGGTTGCATTCACCGGATAAACTTTCTGAGCTTTCCCTTTGCCTTGGTTCAACCTGCAACGAAAGTCTCCTCTTGACCCAAACAGTTCTGCTGACGAGCCCCACCCTAAGTGTTAGATTTTACAGGAAATTCGGCCCAACAGGTCTATGCCGGCGTTTATGCTCCACACGAGCCTCCTCCCTACTTCATCTCACCCTATCAGCATATCCTTCTCTTCCTTTCTCCCTCATGTGTTTATCCAGCTTCCCTTTAATTCCATCTACACTATTTGCCTCAACCACTCCATGTGGGAGCAAGTTCCACATTCTCACCACTCTCTGGGTAAAGAAGTTTCTCCTGAATTCCTTACTGGATTTATGAGTGACTCTCTTATATTTATGACTCCGAGGTTTGGAATCTGCCACAAGTGGAAACATATTAACCAGACTTTCTCTTTACTGTCGAGTTGCCCAACCAACCTCAACCCAAACAGGAGGGAAAAACAACGGATGCAGTTCAAAACATGCAGCTCATGGGTTTAATACGCATTCAACATTTTCTTTGCAGGTGACACTATGTTGAGAGGCACGGTAAGTTTAGTGGTGGACGGGAGCAGGAAGTTACAAAGGGGCATGGACAGACTAAGTGAGTGGGCAAATCCATGGCAGATGGAGTTCAATGTGGGCAAAGTGTGAGGTCATCCACTTTGGACCCGAGAAAGACACATCAGAATATTTCCTCAATGGTCAGCTGTGGAAGAGCAAAAGGGATTTAGGTGTCGGTGTACACAAATCACTAAAAGCTAGTGGGCAGGTACAAAAAGTAATCAGTGAGGCTAATGGGATCTTATCCTTTATCTCAAGTGAGGAAGTGATTCTTCAGTTGCACAGAGCCTTGGTCAGGCCCCATCTGGAGACGCTGCCTTCAGTTCTGGGCACCGCACCTCAGGAAGGATATATTGGCCTTGGAGGGGGTGCAATGCAGATTCACCAGGATGATACCGGGGCTAAAAGGGTTAAATTATGAGGACAGGTTGCACAGACTAGGCTTGTATTTCCTTAAGTTTAAAAGATTGAGGGGTGATTTAATTGAAGTCTTTAAAATGATAAAGGGATTCGATAGGATCGATACAGAGAAACTATTTCCCCTGTGGGGGGAATCCAGAACAAGGCCGGGGGGGGGGGCGGGGTTCACTTAAAATTAGAGCTAGGCCATTTAAGAATAAAATCAGGAAGCACTTTTTCCAGACATGGGGGAGTGGAAATCTGGAACTTTCCCCCCCAAAAGGCTGTGGCTGCTGGGGGACAATTGAAATGTTAAAGACTGAGATTTTTGTTGGGTAATGGTACCAAGGGATATGGAGCAAAGGCAGGTAAATAGAGTTGATCCCCTCCCCCCCTCTATATAACAACAAAATGGATGTCCAATAAATTTGTTTTTTTTTATTTTTTATGTCCACTTGAACAGGTAGTCGGGGCCTCGATTATTGCAGGAGGATTTGAGTACAGGAGCAGGGATGTCTTACTGCAGTTGTACAGGGCCTTGGTGAGACCACATCTGGAGTACTGTGTGCAGTTTTGGTCTCCTTATCTGAGGAAGGATGTCCTTGCCATGGAGGGAGTGCAACGAAGGTTTACCAGACTGATTCCTGGGATGGCAGGACTGAGGTATGAGGAGAGATTGGGTCGACTAGGCCTATATTCACTCGAGTTTAGAAGAATGAGAGGTGATCTCATCGAAACATATAAAATTCTAACAGGAGTAGACAGACTAGATGCAGGGAGGATGCTCCCGATGGCTGGGGAGTCCAGAACCAGGGGTCACAGTCTCAGGATACGGGGTATGCCATTTAGAACCGAGATGAGGAGAAATTTCTTCACTCAGTGGGCGGTGAACCTGTGGAATTCTCTACCACAGAAGGCAGTGGAGGCCAAGCCATTAGATGTATTCAAGAAGGAGATAGATATATTTCTTAATGCTAAAGGGATCAAGGGATATGGGGGAAAAGCGGGAACGGGGTACTGAGTTAGACGATCAGCCATGATAATTTTGAATGGCGGAGCAGGCCCGAAGGGCCGAATGGCCTACTCTTGCTCCTATTTTCTATGTTTCCATGTCTCATTTAAAAGACGGCACCTCCGACAGTGCAGCACTCCCTCAGTACTGCGCTGGAGTGTCGGCCTGGATTTTGTGCTCAAGTCCCTGAAGTAAGGCTCGAACCCACGACCTTCTGACCCACGGTTGACAGGGCTACCGACTGAGCCAAGGCTGAGGAGAGTTGGTTGGATAGAGATGAGGAACAGAAACCCTAGTTGATTCCCTGCCCCATCCCCGGAGTGCTGAAGCCAATTTCGGTGCCCCACACGGTGCCTCAACTAATTAAAAGAGCAATTCAGCAATATGCATTTATACAGTGCCTTTAACGTAGTAAAATGCTCCAGTGCACTTCACTGGAGCGTAAACAGACAAAAATTGACACCGAGCCAAAGAGGGAGACCTTCAAACAGGCCAAAGAGGTAGGTTTTAAGGAGAGAGAGGTGGAGAGGTTTAGGGAGGGAATTCCAGAGCTTAGGGCCCAGGTGGCTGGAGGCACGGCCGCCAATGGTGGAGCGATGAAAATCAGGGATGCGCAAGAGGCCAGAATTGGAGGAGTGCAGAGATCTCGGAGGGTTGTGGGGCTGCACATTGCCCCAATGGCCCAGTCAGTGGGTAAATATATCTGAGGGTCTCCCATCTGTGCCAGATTGGCTAATCCTATCCACGATGGTAACCAGGTGCTACAGTTAGCCTCAGTACCCCTCAGAGATCCAGATCACTATCCCTTGACCCCTGTTGGGGGAAAAAATGCACAGGCGGTGAACGTCTGGTGTGGAGGGAGCTTGCTGCTTTTCACTCCCAACCCAGTACCCTGTTGCCATGGAGATCGGTTGCCAGGGCAGGGGCTACCCATGTGTGGGGTAAGTGGGAAAAAGTCAGTGCCTTGGTGAGGTGGGGGGGTGGGAAACTGGAGGAGGGGAGAATACAGTGGGTGGGGGGGAGGAGACTGGAGGAGGGGGGAATGCAGTGGGGGGGGAAACTGGAGGAGGGGAGAATACAGTGGAGGAGGGGAGAATGCAGTGGAGTGGGGGGGGAGGGAGACTGGAGGAGGGGAGAATGCAGTGTGGGGGGGGTGGGGAGAAGAGACTGGAGGAGGGGAGAATGCAGTGTGGGGGGGGGGAGAGACTGGAGGAGGGGGAATGCAGTGGGGGGGGAAACTGGAGCAGGGGGGAGCAGTGGTGGGGGGGGAAGAGACTGGAGCAGGGGGGAATGCAGTGGTGGGGGGGGAAGAGACTGGAGGAGGGGAGAATGCAGTGAGAGGGGGAAGAGACTGGAGGAGGGGGGAGAATGCAGTGAGGGGGGAAAGAGACTGGAGGAGGGGAGAATGCAGTGGGGGGGGGAATGGGAGGAGGGGAGAATGCAGTGGGGGGGGGAAGAGACTGGAGGAGGGGAGAATGCAGTGAGGGGGGGAAAGAGACTGGAGGAGGTGAGAATGCAGTGAGGGGGGGGAAAGAGAATGGAGGAGGGGAGAATGCAGTGGGGGGGGAATGGGAGGAGGGGAGAATGCAGTGGGGGGGGGGAATGGGAGGAGGGGAGAATGCAGTGGGGGGGGAATGGGAGGAGGGGAGAATGCAGTGGGGGGGGGGGAATGGGAGGAGGGGAGAATGCAGTGGGGGGGGGGAATGGGAGGAGGGGAGAATGCAGTGGGGGGGGAATGGGAGGAGGGGAGAATGCAGTGGGGGGGGAATGGGAGGAGGGGAGAATGCAGTGGGGGGGGGACTGGAGGAGGGGAGAATGCAGTGGGGGGGGGAATGGGAGGAGGGGAGAATGCAGTGGGGGGGGGGGAATGGGAGGAGGGGAGAATGCAGTGGGGGGGGAATGGGAGGAGGGGAGAATGCAGTGGGGGGGGAATGGGAGGAGGGGAGAATGCAGTGGGGGGGGGGAAAGAGACTGGAGGAGGGGAGAATGCAGTGGGGGGGGGGAAAGAGACTGGAGGAGGGGAGAATGCAGTGGGGGGGGGGGAAAGAGACTGGAGGAGGGGAGAATGCAGTGGGGGGGGGAAAGAGACTGGAGGAGGGGAGAATGCAGTGGGGGGGGAAGAGACTGGAGGAGGGGGAAGAGACTGGAGGAGGGGGAAGAGAACTGGAGGAGGGGAGAATGCAGTGGTGGGGGAAGAGACTGGAGGAAGGGAGAATGCAGTGGGGGGGGAAGAGACTGGAGGAGGGGAGAATGCAGTGGGGGGGGAAGAGACTGGAGGAGGGGAGAATGCAGTGGGGGGGGGAAGAGACTGGAGGAGGGGAGAATGCAGTGGGGGGGGGGGAAGAGACTGGAGGAGGGGAGAATGCAGTGGGGGGGGAAGAGACTGGAGGAGGGGAGAATGCAGTGGGGGGGGGAAAGAGACTGGAGGAGGGGAGAATGCAGTGGGGGGGGAGAATGCAGTGGGGGGGGGGAGAATGCAGTGGGGGGGGGGGAGAATGCAGTGGGGGGGGAAAATGCAGTGGGGGGGGGGAAGAGACTGGAGGGGGGAGAATGCAGTGGGGGGGGAAGAGACTGGAGGGGGGGAGAATGCAGTGGGGGGGGGAAGAGACTGGAGGGGGGAGAATGCAGTGGGGGGGGGAAAGAGACTGGAGGGGGGAGAATGCAGTGGGGGGGGAAGAGACTGGAGGAGGGGAGAATGCAGTGTGGGGGGGGGGGAGAATGCAGTGGGGGGGGGGGAAGAGACTGGAGGGGGAGAATGCAGTGGGGGGGGGAAAGAGACTGGAGGGGGGGAGAATGCAGTGGGGGGGGGAAGGGACTGGAGGGGGGAGAATGCAGTGGGGGGAGAATGCAGTGTGGGGGGGGAGAATGCAGTGTGGGGGGGGAGAATGCAGTGTGGGGGGGGGGAGAATGCAGTGTGGGGGGGAAGAGACTGGAGGAGGGGAGAATGCAGTGGGTGGGTGGGGGGGGGAGGGGGGGGGGAAGAGACCGGAGGAGGGGAGAATGCAGTGTGGGGGGGGAAGAGACTGGAGGAGGGGAGAATGCAGTGGAGGGGGGGGAAGAGACTGGAGGAGGGGAGAATGCAGTGGAGGGGGGGGAAGAGACCGGAGGAGGGGAGAATGCAGTGGGGGGGGGAGACTGGAGGAGGGGAGAATGCAGTGGGGGGGGGGGGGGGGGGAGAGACCGGAGGAGGGGAGAATGCAGTGGGGGGGGGGGGGGGAGAGACCGGAGGAGGGGAGAATGCAGTGGGGGGGGGGGGGGGGGAGAGACCCGGAGGAGGGGAGAATGCAGTGGGGGGGGGGGGGGGAGAGACCGGAGGAGTGGAGAATGCAGTGGGGGGGGGGGGGAAAGAGACCGGAGGAGTGGAGAATGCAGTGGGGGGGGGGGGGGAGAGAGACCGGAGGAGGGGAGAATGCAGTGAGGGGGGGGGGGGGGGAGACTGGAGGAGGGGAGAATGCAGTGGGGGGGGGGAAGAGACTGGAGGAGGGGAGAATGCAGTGGGGTGGGGGGGGGAAAGAGACCGGAGGAGGGGAGAATGCAGTGGAGGGGGGAGACTGGAGGAGGGGAGAATGCAGTGAGGGGGGGGGGGAAGAGACCGGAGGAGGGGAGAATGCAGTGGGGGGGGAATGGGAGGAGGGGAGAATGCAGTGGGGGGGGATGGAGACTGGAGGAGGGGAGAATGCAGTGGGTGGGGGGGGAGGGGGGAGAAGAGACCGGAGGAGGGGGAGAATGCAGTGGAGGGGGGAGACTGGAGGAGGGGAGAATGCAGTGTGGGGGGCGGGGGAGAGACCGGAGGAGTGGAGAATGCAGTGGGGGGGGGGGGGGAGAGACCGGAGGAGTGGAGAATGCAGTGGGGGGGGGGGGGAAGAGACCGGAGGAGGGGAGAATGCAGTGGGGGGGAAAGAGACTGGAGGGGGGGGGGGGGGGAAGAAAGAGACTGGAGGAGGGGAGAATGCAGTGCGGGGGCGGGGGGGGAAGAGACTGGAGGAGGGGAGAATGCGGGGCGGGGGGGGGGAGAGACTGGAGGAGGGGAGAATGCAGTGGGCGGAGGAAGAGACTGGAGGAGGGGGAGAATGCAGTGGGGGGGAAAGAGACTGGAGGGGGGGGGAAGAAAGAGACTGGAGGAGGGGAGAATGCAGTGGGCGGAGGGAAGAGACTGGAGGAGGGGAGAATGCAGTGTGGGGGAAAGAGACTGGAGGAGGGGAGAATGCAGTGTGGGGGGGGGGAGACTGGAGGAGGGGGAGAATGCAGTGGGCGGAGGGAAGAGACTGGAGGAGGGGAGAATGCAGTGTGGGGGGAAAGAGACTGGAGGAGGGGAGAATGCAGTGTGGGGGGGGGAGACTGGAGGAGGGGAGAATGCAGTGGCGAGGGGAGACTGGAGGAGGGGAGAATGCAGTGTGGGGGGGGGAGACTGGAGGAGGGGAGAATGCAGTGTGGGGGGGGGAGACTGGAGGAGGGGAGAATGCAGTGTGGGGGGGGGAGACTGGAGGAGGGGAGAATGCAGTGGGCGGAGGGAAGAGACTGGAGGAGGGGGAGAATGCAGTAAATTGAGAACCAAAATAATTGTCAGCAACCACCCATTAAAGAGGATTAAAAAGAGCGTCACGCCTCGAGGGTTGGGAGGGCTGAAACTGAATGAAATCGGAGGGAGGGAGGGAGGGGAATGGAACGTCGCCACCGCCAGCCGCAGGCGATTTGTGAATGGGGATGTTGCGCGGCCTGTGATTGGCCCGGCCCGTGTGTCAATCTGGCGCTTGCAATGTATCCACTTGTCACTCGCTACTTTCCTTCCATTGACCTGGGAGCGAACTTGTGTGTAAACTAACCTCGCATA